>NW_028152034.1:139877-185902 GCF_964638095.1 Poromitra crassiceps
TGTCAACACTCTGATTTGGGATTTTTTTTTTTTTTTTTCAAAGTCAGACTTGACACCAGAGAGGCTGAATACCGCACTGAGTCAATGCAGTCTTAGCCTCTCTGGTCTCAACACTCTGTCTGATTTTGATTTTTTTTTTTTTTTCAAAGTCAGACTTGACACCAGAGAGGCTGATACCGCACTGAGTCAATGCGGTCTTAGCCTCTCTTGGTGTCAACACTCTGTCTGATTTTGGATTTTTTTTTTTTTTTCAAAGTCAGACTTGACACCAGAGAGGCTGAATACCGCACTGAGTCAATGCAGTCTTAGCCTCTCTGGTCTCAACACTCTGTCTGATTTTGGATTTTTTTTTTTTTTTCAAAGTCAGACTTGACACCAGAGAGGCTGAATACCGCACTGAGTCAATGCGGTCTTAGCCTCTCTGGTCTCAACACTCTGTCTGATTTTGGATTTTTTTTTTTTTTTTCAAAGTCAGACTTGACACCAGAGAGGCTGAATACCGCACTGAGTCAATGCGGTCTTAGCCTCTCTGGTCTCAACACTCTGTCTGATTTTGGATTTTTTTTTTTTTTTTCAAAGTCAGACTTGACACCAGAGAGGCTGAATACCGCACTGAGTCAATGCGGTCTTAGCCTCTCTGGTGTCCAACACTCTGTCTGATTTTGGATTTTTTTTTTTTTTTCAAAGTCAGACTTGACACCAGAGAGGCTGAATACCGCACTGAGTCAATGCGGTCTTAGCCTCTCTGGTCTCAACACTCTGTCTGATTTTGGATTTTTTTTTTTTTTTCAAAGTCAGACTTGACACCAGAGAGGCTGAATACCGCACTGAGTCAATGCGGTCTTAGCCTCTCTGGTCTCAACACTCTGTCTGATTTTGGATTTTTTTTTTTTTTTCAAAGTCAGACTTGACACCAGAGAGGCTGAATACCGCACTGAGTCAATGCGGTCTTAGCCTCTCTGGTCTCAACACTCTGTCTGATTTTGGATTTTTTTTTTTTTTTTCAAAGTCAGACTTGACACCAGAGAGGCTGAATACCGCACTGAGTCAATGCGGTCTTAGCCTCTCTGGTCTCAACACTCTGTCTGATTTTGGATTTTTTTTTTTTTTTTCAAAGTCAGACTTGACACCAGAGAGGCTGAATACCGCACTGAGTCAATGCGGTCTTAGCCTCTCTGGTCTCAACACTCTGTCTGATTTTGGATTTTTTTTTTTTTTTTCAAAGTCAGACTTGACACCAGAGAGGCTGAATACCGCACTGAGTCAATGCGGTCTTAGCCTCTCTGGTCTCAACACTCTGTCTGATTTTGGATTTTTTTTTTTTTTTTCAAAGTCAGACTTGACACCAGAGAGGCTGAATACCGCACTGAGTCAATGCGGTCTTAGCCTCTCTGGTGTCAACACTCTGTCTGATTTTGGATTTTTTTTTTTTTTTCAAAGTCAGACTTGACACCAGAGAGGCTGAATACCGCACTGAGTCAATGCGGTCTTAGCCTCTCTGGTCTCAACACTCTGTCTGATTTTGGATTTTTTTTTTTTTTTTCCAAAATCAGACTTGACACCAGAGAGGCTGAATACCGCACTGAGTCAATGCGGTCTTAGCCTCTCTGGTCTCAACACTCTGTCTGATTTTGGTTGTTTTTTTTTTTTTTCCAAAATCAGACTTGACACCAGAGAAGCTGAATACCGCACTGAGTCAATGCGGTCTTAGCCTCTCTGGTGTCAACACTCTGTCTGATTTTGGATTTTTTTTTTTTTTTTTTTCCAAAGTCAGACTTGACACCAGAGAGGCTGAATACCGCACTGAGTCAATGCAGTCTTAGCCTCTCTGGTCTCAACACTCTGTCTGATTTTGGATTTTTTTTTTTTTTCCAAAGTCAGACTTGACACCAGAGAGGCTGAATACCGCACTGAGTCAATGCGGTCTTAGCCTCTCTGGTCTCAACACTCTGTCTGATTTTGGTTGTTTTTTGTTTTTTTTCCAAAATCAGACTTGACACCAGAGAAGCTGAATACCGCACTGAGTCAATGCGGTCTTAGCCTCTCTGGTGTCAACACTCTGTCTGATTTTGGATTTTTTTTTTTTTTTTTTCCAAAATCAGACTTGAAACCAGAGAGGCTGAATACCGCACTGAGTCAATGCAGTCTTAGCCTCTCTGGTCTCAACACTCTGTCTGATTTTGGATTTTTTTTTTTTTTTCCAAAGTCAGACTTGACACCAGAGAGGCTGAATACCGCACTGAGTCAATGCGGTCTTAGCCTCTCTGGTCTCAACACTCTGTCTGATTTTGGATTTTTTTTTTTTTTTTCAAAGTCAGACTTGACACCAGAGAGGCTGAATACCGCACTGAGTCAATGCGGTCTTAGCCTCTCTGGTCTCAACACTCTGTCTGATTTTGGATTTTTTTTTTTTTTTTTCAAAGTCAGACTTGACACCAGAGAGGCTGAATACCGCACTGAGTCAATGCGGTCTTAGCCTCTCTGGTGTCAACACTCTGTCTGATTTTGGATTTTTTTTTTTTTTTTTCAAAGTCAGACTTGACACCAGAGAGGCTGAATACCGCACTGAGTCAATGCGGTCTTAGCCTCTCTGGTCTCAACACTCTGTCTGATTTGGATTTTTTTTTTTTTTTCAAAGTCAGACTTGACACCAGAGAGGCTGAATACCGCACTGAGTCAATGCGGTCTTAGCCTCTCTGGTCTCAACACTCTGTCTGATTTTGGATTTTTTTTTTTTTTTTCAAAGTCAGACTTGACACCAGAGAGGCTGAATACCGCACTGAGTCAATGCGGTCTTAGCCTCTCTGGTCTCAACACTCTGTCTGATTTTGGATTTTTTTTTTTTTTTCAAAGTCAGACTTGACACCAGAGAGGCTGAATACCGCACTGAGTCAATGCGGTCTTAGCCTCTCTGGTCTCAACACTCTGTCTGATTTTGGATTTTTTTTTTTTTTTTCAAAGTCAGACTTGACACCAGAGAGGCTGAATACCGCACTGAGTCAATGCGGTCTTAGCCTCTCTGGTCTCAACACTCTGTCTGATTTTGGATTTTTTTTTTTTTTTTCAAAGTCAGACTTGACACCAGAGAGGCTGAATACCGCACTGAGTCAATGCGGTCTTAGCCTCTCTGGTCTCAACACTCTGTCTGATTTTGGATTTTTTTTTTTTTTTTCAAAGTCAGACTTGACACCAGAGAGGCTGAATACCGCACTGAGTCAATGCGGTCTTAGCCTCTCTGGTCTCAACACTCTGTCTGATTTTGGATTTTTTTTTTTTTTTTTTCAAAGTCAGACTTGACACCAGAGAGGCTGAATACCGCACTGAGTCAATGCGGTCTTAGCCTCTCTGGTCTCAACACTCTGTCTGATTTTGGATTTTTTTTTTTTTTTCAAAGTCAGACTTGACACCAGAGAGGCTGAATACCGCACTGAGTCAATGCGGTCTTAGCCTCTCTGGTCTCAACACTCTGTCTGATTTTGGATTTTTTTTTTTTTTTTCAAAGTCAGACTTGACACCAGAGAGGCTGAATACCGCACTGAGTCAATGCGGTCTTAGCCTCTCTGGTCTCAACACTCTGTCTGATTTTGGATTTTTTTTTTTTTTTTCAAAGTCAGACTTGACACCAGAGAGGCTGAATACCGCACTGAGTCAATGCGGTCTTAGCCTCTCTGGTCTCAACACTCTGTCTGATTTTGGATTTTTTTTTTTTTTTTCAAAGTCAGACTTGACACCAGAGAGGCTGAATACCGCACTGAGTCAATGCGGTCTTAGCCTCTCTGGTCTCAACACTCTGTCTGATTTTGGATTTTTTTTTTTTTTTCAAAGTCAGACTTGACACCAGAGAGGCTGAATACCGCACTGAGTCAATGCGGTCTTAGCCTCTCTGGTCTCAACACTCTGTCTGATTTTGGATTTTTTTTTTTTTTTTCAAAGTCAGACTTGACACCAGAGAGGCTGAATACCGCACTGAGTCAATGCGGTCTTAGCCTCTCTGGTCTCAACACTCTGTCTGATTTGGATTTTTTTTTTTTTTTCAAAGTCAGACTTGACACCAGAGAGGCTGAATACCGCACTGAGTCAATGCGGTCTTAGCCTCTCTGGTCTCAACACTCTGTCTGATTTTGGATTTTTTTTTTTTTTTCAAAGTCAGACTTGACACCAGAGAGGCTGAATACCGCACTGAGTCAATGCGGTCTTAGCCTCTCTGGTGCTCAACACTCTGTCTGATTTTGGATTTTTTTTTTTTTTTCAAAGTCAGACTTGACACCAGAGAGGCTGAATACCGCACTGAGTCAATGCGGTCTTAGCCTCTCTGGTCTCAACACTCTGTCTGATTTTGGATTTTTTTTTTTTTTTTCAAAGTCAGACTTGACACCAGAGAGGCTGAATACCGCACTGAGTCAATGCGGTCTTAGCCTCTCTGGTGTCAACACTCTGTCTGATTTTGGATTTTTTTTTTTTTTTTTCAAAGTCAGACTTGACACCAGAGAGGCTGAATACCGCACTGAGTCAATGCGGTCTTAGCCTCTCTGGTCTCAACACTCTGTCTGATTTTGGATTTTTTTTTTTTTTTTCAAAGTCAGACTTGACACCAGAGAGGCTGAATACCGCACTGAGTCAATGCGGTCTTAGCCTCTCTGGTCTCAACACTCTGTCTGATTTTGGATTTTTTTTTTTTTTTTTCAAAGTCAGACTTGACACCAGAGAGGCTGAATACCGCACTGAGTCAATGCGGTCTTAGCCTCTCTGGTGTCAACACTCTGTCTGATTTTGGATTTTTTTTTTTTTTTTCCAAAGTCAGACTTGACACCAGAGAGGCTGAATACCGCACTGAGTCAATGCGGTCTTAGCCTCTCTGGTGTCAACACTCTGTCTGATTTTGGATTTTTTTTTTTTTTTTCAAAGTCAGACTTGACACCAGAGAGGCTGAATACCGCACTGAGTCAATGCAGGTCTTAGCCTCTCTGGTCTCAACACTCTGTCTGATTTTGGATTTTTTTTTTTTTTTTCCAAAGTCAGACTTGACACCAGAGAGGCTGAATACCGCACTGAGTCAATGCGGTCTTAGCCTCTCTGGTGTCAACACTCTGTCTGATTTTGGATTTTTTTTTTTTTTTTTCAAAGTCAGACTTGACACCAGAGAGGCTGAATACCGCACTGAGTCAATGCAGTCTTAGCCTCTCTGGTCTCAACACTCTGTCTGATTTTGGATTTTTTTTTTTTTTTCCAAAGTCAGACTTGACACCAGAGAGGCTGAATACCGCACTGAGTCAATGCGGTCTTAGCCTCTCTGGTCTCAACACTCTGTCTGATTTTGGATTTTTTTTTTTTTTTTTCAAAGTCAGACTTGACACCAGAGAGGCTGAATACCGCACTGAGTCAATGCGGTCTTAGCCTCTCTGGTCTCAACACTCTGTCTGATTTTGGATTTTTTTTTTTTTTTTTCAAAGTCAGACTTGACACCAGAGAGGCTGAATACCGCACTGAGTCAATGCGGTCTTAGCCTCTCTGGTGCTCAACACTCTGTCTGATTTTGGATTTTTTTTTTTTTTTTCAAAGTCAGACTTGACACCAGAGAGGCTGAATACCGCACTGAGTCAATGCGGTCTTAGCCTCTCTGGTCTCAACACTCTGTCTGATTTTGGATTTTTTTTTTTTTTTTCAAAGTCAGACTTGACACCAGAGAGGCTGAATACCGCACTGAGTCAATGCGGTCTTAGCCTCTCTGGTCTCAACACTCTGTCTGATTTTGGATTTTTTTTTTTTTTTTCAAAGTCAGACTTGACACCAGAGAGGCTGAATACCGCACTGAGTCAATGCGGTCTTAGCCTCTCTGGTCTCAACACTCTGTCTGATTTTGGATTTTTTTTTTTTTTTTCAAAGTCAGACTTGACACCAGAGAGGCTGAATACCGCACTGAGTCAATGCGGTCTTAGCCTCTCTGGTCTTCAACACTCTGTCTGATTTTGGATTTTTTTTTTTTTTTTCAAAGTCAGACTTGACACCAGAGAGGCTGAATACCGCACTGAGTCAATGCGGTCTTAGCCTCTCTGGTCTCAACACTCTGTCTGATTTTGGATTTTTTTTTTTTTTTTCAAAGTCAGACTTGACACCAGAGAGGCTGAATACCGCACTGAGTCAATGCGGTCTTAGCCTCTCTGGTCTCAACACTCTGTCTGATTTTGGATTTTTTTTTTTTTTTTCAAAGTCAGACTTGACACCAGAGAGGCTGAATACCGCACTGAGTCAATGCGGTCTTAGCCTCTCTGGTGTCAACACTCTGTCTGATTTTGGATTTTTTTTTTTTTTTTCAAAGTCAGACTTGACACCAGAGAGGCTGAATACCGCACTGAGTCAATGCGGTCTTAGCCTCTCTGGTCTCAACACTCGGTCTGATTTTGGATTTTTTTTTTTTTTTTCCCAAAATCAGACTTGACACCAGAGAGGCTGAATACCGCACTGAGTCAATGCGGTCTTAGCCTCTCTGGTCTCAACACTCTGTCTGATTTTGGTTGTTTTTTTTTTTTTCCAAAATCAGACTTGACACCAGAGAAGCTGAATACCGCACTGAGTCAATGCGGTCTTAGCCTCTCTGGTGTCAACACTCTGTCTGATTTTGGATTTTTTTTTTTTTTTTTTCCAAAGTCAGACTTGAAACCAGAGAGGCTGAATACCGCACTGAGTCAATGCAGTCTTAGCCTCTCTGGTCTCAACACTCTGTCTGATTTTGGATTTTTTTTTTTTTTCCAAAGTCAGACTTGACACCAGAGAGGCTGAATACCGCACTGAGTCAATGCGGTCTTAGCTCTCTGGTCTCAACACTCTGTCTGATTTTGGTTGTTTTTTGTTTTTTTCCAAAATCAGACTTGACACCAGAGAAGCTGAATACCGCACTGAGTCAATGCGGTCTTAGCCTCTCTGGTGTCAACACTCTGTCTGATTTTGGATTTTTTTTTTTTTTTTTTTCCAAAATCAGACTTGAAACCAGAGAGGCTGAATACCGCACTGAGTCAATGCAGTCTTAGCCTCTCTGGTCTCAACACTCTGTCTGATTTTGGATTTTTTTTTTTTTTTCCAAAGTCAGACTTGACACCAGAGAGGCTGAATACCGCACTGAGTCAATGCGGTCTTAGCCTCTCTGGTCTCAACACTCTGTCTGATTTTGGATTTTTTTTTTTTTTTTTCAAAGTCAGACTTGACACCAGAGAGGCTGAATACCGCACTGAGTCAATGCGGTCTTAGCCTCTCTGGTCTCAACACTCTGTCTGATTTTGGATTTTTTTTTTTTTTTTCAAAGTCAGACTTGACACCAGAGAGGCTGAATACCGCACTGAGTCAATGCGGTCTTAGCCTCTCTGGTCGTCAACACTCTGTCTGATTTTGGATTTTTTTTTTTTTTTTCAAAGTCAGACTTGACACCAGAGAGGCTGAATACCGCACTGAGTCAATGCGGTCTTAGCCTCTCTGGTCTCAACACTCTGTCTGATTTTGGATTTTTTTTTTTTTTTTCAAAGTCAGACTTGACACCAGAGAGGCTGAATACCGCACTGAGTCAATGCGGTCTTAGCCTCTCTGGTCTCAACACTCTGTCTGATTTTGGATTTTTTTTTTTTTTCAAAGTCAGACTTGACACCAGAGAGGCTGAATACCGCACTGAGTCAATGCGGTCTTAGCCTCTCTGGTGTCAACACTCTGTCTGATTTTGGATTTTTTTTTTTTTTTTCAAAGTCAGACTTGACACCAGAGAGGCTGAATACCGCACTGAGTCAATGCGGTCTTAGCCTCTCTGGTCTCAACACTCTGTCTGATTTTGGATTTTTTTTTTTTTTTTTCAAAGTCAGACTTGACACCAGAGAGGCTGAATACCGCACTGAGTCAATGCGGTCTTAGCCTCTCTGGTCTCAACACTCTGTCTGATTTTGGATTTTTTTTTTTTTTTTCAAAGTCAGACTTGACACCAGAGAGGCTGAATACCGCACTGAGTCAATGCGGTCTTAGCCTCTCTGGTCTCAACACTCTGTCTGATTTTGGATTTTTTTTTTTTTTTTCAAAGTCAGACTTGACACCAGAGAGGCTGAATACCGCACTGAGTCAATGCGGTCTTAGCCTCTCTGGTCTCAACACTCTGTCTGATTTTGGATTTTTTTTTTTTTTTTCAAAGTCAGACTTGACACCAGAGAGGCTGAATACCGCACTGAGTCAATGCGGTCTTAGCCTCTCTGGTGTCAACACTCTGTCTGATTTTGGATTTTTTTTTTTTTTTTCAAAGTCAGACTTGACACCAGAGAGGCTGAATACCGCACTGAGTCAATGCGGTCTTAGCCTCTCTGGTCTCAACACTGTCTGATTTTGGATTTTTTTTTTTTTTTCAAAGTCAGACTTGACACCAGAGAGGCTGAATACCGCACTGAGTCAATGCGGTCTTAGCCTTTCTGGTCTCAACACTCTGTCTGATTTTGGATTTTTTTTTTTTTTTCAAAGTCAGACTTGACACCAGAGAGGCTGAATACCGCACTGAGTCAATGCAGTCTTAGCCTCTCTGGTCTCAACACTCTGTCTGATTTTGGATTTTTTTTTTTTTTTTCAAAGTCAGACTTGACACCAGAGAGGCTGAATACCGCACTGAGTCAATGCGGTCTTAGCCTCTCTGGTCTCAACACTCTGTCTGATTTTGGATTTTTTTTTTTTTTTTCAAAGTCAGACTTGACACCAGAGAGGCTGAATACCGCACTGAGTCAATGCGGTCTTAGCCTCTCTGGTCTCAACACTCTGTCTGATTTTGGATTTTTTTTTTTTTTTTTCAAAGTCAGACTTGACACCAGAGAGGCTGAATACCGCACTGAGTCAATGCGGTCTTAGCCTCTCTGGTCTCAACACTCTGTCTGATTTTGGATTTTTTTTTTTTTTTTCAAAGTCAGACTTGACACCAGAGAGGCTGAATACCGCACTGAGTCAATGCGGTCTTAGCCTCTCTGGTGTCAACACTCTGTCTGATTTTGGATTTTTTTTTTTTTTTTTCAAAGTCAGACTTGACACCAGAGAGGCTGAATACCGCACTGAGTCAATGCGGTCTTAGCCTCTCTGGTCTCAACACTCGGTCTGATTTTGGATTTTTTTTTTTTTTTCCCAAAATCAGACTTGACACCAGAGAGGCTGAATACCGCACTGAGTCAATGCGGTCTTAGCCTCTCTGGTCTCAACACTCTGTCTGATTTTGGTTGTTTTTTTTTTTTTTCCAAAATCAGACTTGACACCAGAGAGCTGAATACCGCACTGAGTCAATGCGGTCTTAGCCTCTCTGGTGTCAACACTCTGTCTGATTTTGGATTTTTTTTTTTTTTTTTTTCCAAAATCAGACTTGAAACCAGAGAGGCTGAATACCGCACTGAGTCAATGCAGTCTTAGCCTCTCTGGTCTCAACACTCTGTCTGATTTTGGATTTTTTTTTTTTTTCCAAAGTCAGACTTGACACCAGAGAGGCTGAATACCGCACTGAGTCAATGCGGTCTTAGCCTCTCTGGTCTCAACACTCTGTCTGATTTTGGTTGTTTTTTGTTTTTTTCCAAAATCAGACTTGACACCAGAGAAGCTGAATACCGCACTGAGTCAATGCGGTCTTAGCCTCTCTGGTGTCAACACTCTGTCTGATTTTGGATTTTTTTTTTTTTTTTTTTTCCAAAATCAGACTTGAAACCAGAGAGGCTGAATACCGCACTGAGTCAATGCAGTCTTAGCCTCTCTGGTCTCAACACTCTGTCTGATTTTGGATTTTTTTTTTTTTTCCAAAGTCAGACTTGACACCAGAGAGGCTGAATACCGCACTGAGTCAATGCGGTCTTAGCCTCTCTGGTCTCAACACTCTGTCTGATTTTGGATTTTTTTTTTTTTTTTTCAAAGTCAGACTTGACACCAGAGAGGCTGAATACCGCACTGAGTCAATGCGGTCTTAGCCTCTCTGGTCTCAACACTCTGTCTGATTTTGGATTTTTTTTTTTTTTCAAAGTCAGACTTGACACCAGAGAGGCTGAATACCGCACTGAGTCAATGCGGTCTTAGCCTCTCTGGTGTCAACACTCTGTCTGATTTTGGATTTTTTTTTTTTTTTTCAAAGTCAGACTTGACACCAGAGAGGCTGAATACCGCACTGAGTCAATGCGGTCTTAGCCTCTCTGGTCTCAACACTCTGTCTGATTTTGGATTTTTTTTTTTTTTTTCAAAGTCAGACTTGACACCAGAGAGGCTGAATACCGCACTGAGTCAATGCGGTCTTAGCCTCTCTGGTCTCAACACTCTGTCTGATTTTGGATTTTTTTTTTTTTTTTTCAAAGTCAGACTTGACACCAGAGAGGCTGAATACCGCACTGAGTCAATGCGGTCTTAGCCTCTCTGGTGTCAACACTCTGTCTGATTTTGGATTTTTTTTTTTTTTTTTCAAAGTCAGACTTGACACCAGAGAGGCTGAATACCGCACTGAGTCAATGCGGTCTTAGCCTCTCTGGTCTCAACACTCTGTCTGATTTTGGATTTTTTTTTTTTTTTTCAAAGTCAGACTTGACACCAGAGAGGCTGAATACCGCACTGAGTCAATGCGGTCTTAGCCTCTCTGGTCTCAACACTCTGTCTGATTTTGGATTTTTTTTTTTTTTTCAAAGTCAGACTTGACACCAGAGAGGCTGAATACCGCACTGAGTCAATGCGGTCTTAGCCTCTCTGGTCTCAACACTCTGTCTGATTTTGGATTTTTTTTTTTTTTTTCAAAGTCAGACTTGACACCAGAGAGGCTGAATACCGCACTGAGTCAATGCGGTCTTAGCCTCTCTGGTCTCAACACTCTGTCTGATTTTGGATTTTTTTTTTTTTTTTCAAAGTCAGACTTGACACCAGAGAGGCTGAATACCGCACTGAGTCAATGCGGTCTTAGCCTCTCTGGTCTCAACACTCTGTCTGATTTTGGATTTTTTTTTTTTTTTTCAAAGTCAGACTTGACACCAGAGAGGCTGAATACCGCACTGAGTCAATGCGGTCTTAGCCTCTCTGGTCTCAACACTCTGTCTGATTTTGGATTTTTTTTTTTTTTTTCAAAGTCAGACTTGACACCAGAGAGGCTGAATACCGCACTGAGTCAATGCGGTCTTAGCCTCTCTGGTCTCAACACTCTGTCTGATTTTGGATTTTTTTTTTTTTTTTCAAAGTCAGACTTGACACCAGAGAGGCTGAATACCGCACTGAGTCAATGCGGTCTTAGCCTCTCTGGTCTCAACACTCTGTCTGATTTTGGATTTTTTTTTTTTTTTTTCAAAGTCAGACTTGACACCAGAGAGGCTGAATACCGCACTGAGTCAATGCGGTCTTAGCCTCTCTGGTGTCAACACTCTGTCTGATTTTGGATTTTTTTTTTTTTTTCAAAGTCAGACTTGACACCAGAGAGGCTGAATACCGCACTGAGTCAATGCGGTCTTAGCCTCTCTGGTGTCAACACTCTGTCTGATTTGGATTTTTTTTTTTTTTTTTCAAAGTCAGACTTGACACCAGAGAGGCTGAATACCGCACTGAGTCAATGCGGTCTTAGCCTCTCTGGTCTCAACACTCTGTCTGATTTTGGATTTTTTTTTTTTTTTTTCAAAGTCAGACTTGACACCAGAGAGGCTGAATACCGCACTGAGTCAATGCGGTCTTAGCCTCTCTGGTCTCAACACTCTGTCTGATTTTGGATTTTTTTTTTTTTTCCAAAGTCAGACTTGACACCAGAGAGGCTGAATACCGCACTGAGTCAATGCGGTCTTAGCCTCTCTGGTCTCAACACTCTGTCTGATTTTGGATTTTTTTTTTTTTTTCAAAGTCAGACTTGACACCAGAGAGGCTGAATACCGCACTGAGTCAATGCGGTCTTAGCCTCTCTGGTCTCAACACTCTGTCTGATTTTGGATTTTTTTTTTTTTTTTCAAAGTCAGACTTGACACCAGAGAGGCTGAATACCGCACTGAGTCAATGCGGTCTTAGCCTCTCTGGTCTCAACACTCTGTCTGATTTTGGATTTTTTTTTTTTTTTTCAAAGTCAGACTTGACACCAGAGAGGCTGAATACCGCACTGAGTCAATGCGGTCTTAGCCTCTCTGGTCTCAACACTCTGTCTGATTTTGGATTTTTTTTTTTTTTTTCAAAGTCAGACTTGACACCAGAGAGGCTGAATACCGCACTGAGTCAATGCGGTCTTAGCCTCTCTGGTGTCAACACTCTGTCTGATTTTGGATTTTTTTTTTTTTTTTCAAAGTCAGACTTGACACCAGAGAGGCTGAATACCGCACTGAGTCAATGCGGTCTTAGCCTCTCTGGTCTCAACACTCTGTCTGATTTTGGATTTTTTTTTTTTTTTTCAAAGTCAGACTTGACACCAGAGAGGCTGAATACCGCACTGAGTCAATGCGGTCTTAGCCTCTCTGGTCTCAACACTCTGTCTGATTTTGGATTTTTTTTTTTTTTTTCCAAAGTCAGACTTGACACCAGAGAGGCTGAATACCGCACTGAGTCAATGCGGTCTTAGCCTCTCTGGTGTCAACACTCTGTCTGATTTTGGATTTTTTTTTTTTTTCTAAAAGTCAGACTTGACACCAGAGAGGCTGAATACCGCACTGAGTCAATGCGGTCTTAGCCTCTCTGGTGTCAACACTCTGTCTGATTTTGGATTTTTTTTTTTTTTTCCAAAGTCAGACTTGACACCAGAGAGGCTGAATACCGCACTGAGTCAATGCGGTCTTAGCCTCTCTGGTCTCAACACTCTGTCTGATTTTGGATTTTTTTTTTTTTTTTCAAAGTCAGACTTGACACCAGAGAGGCTGAATACCGCACTGAGTCAATGCGGTCTTAGCCTCTCTGGTCTCAACACTCTGTCTGATTTTGGATTTTTTTTTTTTTTTTCAAAGTCAGACTTGACACCAGAGAGGCTGAATACCGCACTGAGTCAATGCGGTCTTAGCCTCTCTGGTGTCAACACTCTGTCTGATTTTGGATTTTTTTTTTTTTTTTTCAAAGTCAGACTTGACACCAGAGAGGCTGAATACCGCACTGAGTCAATGCGGTCTTAGCCTCTCTGGTCTCAACACTCTGTCTGATTTTGGATTTTTTTTTTTTTTTTTCCAAAATCAGACTTGACACCAGAGAGGCTGAATACCGCACTGAGTCAATGCGGTCTTAGCCTCTCTGGTGTCAACACTCTGTCTGATTTTGGATTTTTTTTTTTTTTTTCAAAGTCAGACTTGACACCAGAGAGGCTGAATACCGCACTGAGTCAATGCGGTCTTAGCCTCTCTGGTCTCAACACTCTGTCTGATTTTGGATTTTTTTTTTTTTTTTTCCAAAATCAGACTTGACACCAGAGAGGCTGAATACCGCACTGAGTCAATGCGGTCTTAGCCTCTCTGGTGTCAACACTCTGTCTGATTTTGGATTTTTTTTTTTTTTTCCAAAATCAGACTTGACACCAGAGAGGCTGAATACCGCACTGAGTCAATGCGGTCTTAGCCTCTCTGGTCTCAACACTCGGTCTGATTTTGGATTTTTTTTTTTTTTCCAAAATCAGACTTGACACCAGAGAGGCTGAATACCGCACTGAGTCAATGCGGTCTTAGCCTCTCTGGTCTCAACACTCTGTCTGATTTTGGATTTTTTTTTTTTTTTCAAAGTCAGACTTGACACCAGAGAGGCTGAATACCGCACTGAGTCAATGCGGTCTTAGCCTCTCTGGTGTCAACACTCTGTCTGATTTTGGATTTTTTTTTTTTTTTTTCAAAGTCAGACTTGACACCAGAGAGGCTGAATACCGCACTGAGTCAATGCGGTCTTAGCCTCTCTGGTGTCAACACTCTGTCTGATTTTGGATTTTTTTTTTTTTTTTCAAAGTCAGACTTGACACCAGAGAGGCTGAATACCGCACTGAGTCAATGCGGTCTTAGCCTCTCTGGTCTCAACACTCTGTCTGATTTTGGATTTTTTTTTTTTTTTTCAAAGTCAGACTTGACACCAGAGAGGCTGAATACCGCACTGAGTCAATGCGGTCTTAGCCTCTCTGGTCTCAACACTCTGTCTGATTTTGGATTTTTTTTTTTTTTTTCAAAGTCAGACTTGACACCAGAGAGGCTGAATACCGCACTGAGTCAATGCGGTCTTAGCCTCTCTGGTGTCAACACTCTGTCTGATTTTGGATTTTTTTTTTTTTTTTCAAAGTCAGACTTGACACCAGAGAGGCTGAATACCGCACTGAGTCAATGCGGTCTTAGCCTCTCTGGTCTCAACACTCTGTCTGATTTTGGATTTTTTTTTTTTTTTTTCCAAAATCAGACTTGACACCAGAGAGGCTGAATACCGCACTGAGTCAATGCGGTCTTAGCCTCTCTGGTGTCAACACTCTGTCTGATTTTGGATTTTTTTTTTTTTTTTCCAAAATCAGACTTGACACCAGAGAGGCTGAATACCGCACTGAGTCAATGCGGTCTTAGCCTCTCTGGTCTCAACACTCGGTCTGATTTTGGATTTTTTTTTTTTTTTCCCAAAATCAGACTTGACACCAGAGAGGCTGAATACCGCACTGAGTCAATGCGGTCTTAGCCTCTCTGGCCTCAACACTCTGTCTGATTTTGGTTGTTTTTTTTTTTTTTCCAAAATCAGACTTGACACCAGAGAAGCTGAATACCGCACTGAGTCAATGCGGTCTTAGCCTCTCTGGTGTCAACACTCTGTCTGATTTTGGATTTTTTTTTTTTTTTTTTTCCAAAATCAGACTTGAAACCAGAGAGGCTGAATACCGCACTGAGTCAATGCAGTCTTAGCCTCTCTGGTCTCAACACTCTGTCTGATTTTGGATTTTTTTTTTTTTTTCCAAAGTCAGACTTGACACCAGAGAGGCTGAATACCGCACTGAGTCAATGCGGTCTTAGCCTCTCTGGTCTCAACACTCTGTCTCATTTTGGATTTTTTTTTTTTTTTTCAAAGTCAGACTTGACACCAGAGAGGCTGAATACCGCACTGAGTCAATGCGGTCTTAGCCTCTCTGGTCTCAACACTCTGTCTGATTTTGGATTTTTTTTTTTTTTTTTAAAGTCAGACTTGACACCAGAGAGGCTGAATACCGCACTGAGTCAATGCGGTCTTAGCCTCTCTGGTGTCAACACTCTGTCTGATTTTGGATTTTTTTTTTTTTTTTTCAAAGTCAGACTTGACACCAGAGATTCTGAATACCGCACTGAGTCAATGCGGTCTTAGCCTCTCTGGTCTCAACACTCTGTCTGATTTTTGATTTTTTTTTTTTTTTTCAAAGTCAGACTTGACACCAGAGAGGCTGAATACCGCACTGAGTCAATGCGGTCTTAGCCTCTCTGGTCTCAACACTCTGTCTGATTTTGGATTTTTTTTTTTTTTTTCAAAGTCAGACTTGACACCAGAGAGGCTGAATACCGCACTGAGTCAATGCGGTCTTAGCCTCTCTGGTGTCAACACTCTGTCTGATTTTGGATTTTTTTTTTTTTTCAAAGTCAGACTTGACACCAGAGAGGCTGAATACCGCACTGAGTCAATGCGGTCTTAGCCTCTCTGGTCTCAACACTCTGTCTGATTTTGGATTTTTTTTTTTTTTTCAAAAGTCAGACTTGACACCAGAGAGGCTGAATACCGCACTGAGTCAATGCGGTCTTAGCCTCTCTGGTCTCAACACTCTGTCTGATTTTGGATTTTTTTTTTTTTTTCCAGTCAGACTTGACACCAGAGAGGCTGAATACCGCACTGAGTCAATGCGGTCTTAGCCTCTCTGGTCTCAACACTCTGTCTGATTTTGGATTTTTTTTTTTTTTTTCCAAAATCAGACTTGACACCAGAGAGGCTGAATACCGCACTGAGTCAATGCGGTCTTAGCCTCTCTGGTGTCAACACTCTGTCTGATTTTGGATTTTTTTTTTTTTCCAAATCAGACTTGACACCAGAGAGGCTGAATACCGCACTGAGTCAATGCGGTCTTAGCCTCTCTGGTCTCAACACTCGGTCTGATTTTGGATTTTTTTTTTTTTTTCCCAAAATCAGACTTGACACCAGAGAGGCTGAATACCGCACTGAGTCAATGCGGTCTTAGCCTCTCTGGTCTCAACACTGTCTGATTTTGGATTTTTTTTTTTTTTTCCAAAGTCAGACTTGACACCAGAGAGGCTGAATACCGCACTGAGTCAATGCGGTCTTAGCCTCTCTGGTCTCAACACTCTGTCTGATTTTGGATTTTTTTTTTTTTTTTCAAAGTCAGACTTGACACCAGAGAGGCTGAATACCGCACTGAGTCAATGCGGTCTTAGCCTCTCTGGTCTCAACACTCTGTCTGATTTTGGATTTTTTTTTTTTTTTCAAAGTCAGACTTGACACCAGAGAGGCTGAATACCGCACTGAGTCAATGCGGTCTTAGCCTCTCTGGTCTCAACACTCTGTCTGATTTTGGATTTTTTTTTTTTTTTTCAAAGTCAGACTTGACACCAGAGAGGCTGAATACCGCACTGAGTCAATGCGGTCTTAGCCTCTCTGGTGTCAACACTCTGTCTGATTTTGGATTTTTTTATTTTTTTCAAAGTCAGACTTGACACCAGAGAGGCTGAATACCGCACTGAGTCAATGCGGTCTTAGCCTCTCTGGTCTCAACACTCTGTCTGATTTTGGATTTTTTTTTTTTTTCAAAGTCAGACTTGACACCAGAGAGGCTGAATACCGCACTGAGTCAATGCGGTCTTAGCCTCTCTGGTCTCAACACTCTGTCTGATTTTGGATTTTTTTTTTTTTTTTTCAAAGTCAGACTTGACACCAGAGAGGCTGAATACCGCACTGAGTCAATGCGGTCTTAGCCTCTCTGGTCTCAACACTCTGTCTGATTTTGGATTTTTTTTTTTTTTTTCCAAAATCAGACTTGACACCAGAGAGGCTGAATACCGCACTGAGTCAATGCGGTCTTAGCCTCTCTGGTGTCAACACTCTGTCTGATTTTGGATTTTTTTTTTTTTTTCCAAAATCAGACTTGACACCAGAGAGGCTGAATACCGCACTGAGTCAATGCGGTCTTAGCCTCTCTGGTCTCAACACTCGGTCTGATTTTGGATTTTTTTTTTTTTTCCCAAAATCAGACTTGACACCAGAGAGGCTGAATACCGCACTGAGTCAATGCGGTCTTAGCCTCTCTGGTCTCAACACTCTGTCTGATTTTGGATTTTTTTTTTTTTTTCCAAAGTCAGACTTGACACCAGAGAGGCTGAATACCGCACTGAGTCAATGCGGTCTTAGCCTCTCTGGTCTCAACACTCTGTCTGATTTTGGATTTTTTTTTTTTTTTTCAAAGTCAGACTCACCAGAGAGGCTGAATACCGCACTGAGTCAATGCGGTCTTAGCCTCTCTGGTCTCAACACTCTGTCTGATTTTGGATTTTTTTTTTTTTTTTCAAAGTCAGACTTGACACCAGAGAGGCTGAATACCGCACTGAGTCAATGCGGTCTTAGCCTCTCTGGTGTCAACACTGTCTGATTTTGGATTTTTTTTTTTTTTTTCAAAGTCAGACTTGACACCAGAGAGGCTGAATACCGCACTGAGTCAATGCGGTCTTAGCCTCTCTGGTCTCAACACTCTGTCTGATTTTGGATTTTTTTTTTTTTTTTCAAAGTCAGACTTGACACCAGAGAGGCTGAATACCGCACTGAGTCAATGCGGTCTTAGCCTCTCTGGTCTCAACACTCTGTCTGATTTTGGATTTTTTTTTTTTTTTTCAAAGTCAGACTTGACACCAGAGAGGCTGAATACCGCACTGAGTCAATGCGGTCTTAGCCTCTCTGGTGTCAACACTCTGTCTGATTTTGGATTTTTTTTTTTTTTTTCAAAGTCAGACTTGACACCAGAGAGGCTGAATACCGCACTGAGTCAATGCGGTCTTAGCCTCTCTGGTCTCAACACTCTGTCTGATTTTGGATTTTTTTTTTTTTTTTCAAAGTCAGACTTGACACCAGAGAGGCTGAATACCGCACTGAGTCAATGCGGTCTTAGCCTCTCTGGTCTCAACACTCTGTCTGATTTTGGATTTTTTTTTTTTTTTTTCAAAGTCAGACTTGACACCAGAGAGGCTGAATACCGCACTGAGTCAATGCGGTCTTAGCCTCTCTGGTCTCAACACTCTGTCTGATTTTGGATTTTTTTTTTTTTTTTTCCAAAATCAGACTTGACACCAGAGAGGCTGAATACCGCACTGAGTCTATGCGGTCTTAGCCTCTCTGGTGTCAACACTCTGTCTGATTTTGGATTTTTTTTTTTTTTCCAAAATCAGACTTGACACCAGAGAGGCTGAATACCGCACTGAGTCAATGCGGTCTTAGCCTCTCTGGTCTCAACACTCGGTCTGATTTTGGATTTTTTTTTTTTTTTTCCCAAAATCAGACTTGACACCAGAGAGGCTGAATACCGCACTGAGTCAATGCGGTCTTAGCCTCTCTGGTCTCAACACTCTGTCTGATTTTGGATTTTTTTTTTTTTTTCAAAGTCAGACTTGACACCAGAGAGGCTGAATACCGCACTGAGTCAATGCGGTCTTAGCCTCTCTGGTGTCAACACTCTGTCTGATTTTGGATTTTTTTTTTTTTTTCAAAGTCAGACTTGACACCAGAGAGGCTGAATACCGCACTGAGTCAATGCGGTCTTAGCCTCTCTGGCCTCAACACTCTGTCTGATTTTGGATTTTTTTTTTTTTTTTCAAAGTCAGACTTGACACCAGAGAGGCTGAATACCGCACTGAGTCAATGCGGTCTTAGCCTCTCTGGTCTCAACACTCTGTCTGATTTTGGATTTTTTTTTTTTTTTTCAAAGTCAGACTTGACACCAGAGAGGCTGAATACCGCACTGAGTCAATGCTGTCTTAGCCTCTCTGGTCTCAACACTCTGTCTGATTTTGGATTTTTTTTTTTTTTTTCAAAGTCAGACTTGACACCAGAGAGGCTGAATACCGCACTGAGTCAATGCGGTCTTAGCCTCTCTGGTCTCAACACTCTGTCTGATTTTGGATTTTTTTTTTTTTTTTTCCAAAATCAGACTTGACACCAGAGAGGCTGAATACCGCACTGAGTCAATGCGGTCTTAGCCTCTCTGGTGTCAACACTCTGTCTGATTTTGGATTTTTTTTTTTTTTCCAAAATCAGACTTGACACCAGAGAGGCTGAATACCGCACTGAGTCAATGCGGTCTTAGCCTCTCTGGTGTCAACACTCTGTCTGATTTTGGATTTTTTTTTTTTTTCCAAAATCAGACTTGACACCAGAGAGGCTGAATACCGCACTGAGTCTATGCGGTCTTAGCCTCTCTGGTGTCAACACTCTGTCTGATTTTGGATTTTTTTTTTTTTTCCAAAATCAGACTTGACACCAGAGAGGCTGAATACCGCACTGAGTCAATGCGGTCTTAGCCTCTCTGGTCTCAACACTCGGTCTGATTTTGGATTTTTTTTTTTTTTTCAAAGTCAGACTTGACACCAGAGAGGCTGAATACCGCACTGAGTCAATGCGGTCTTAGCCTCTCTGGTCTCAACACTCTGTCTGATTTTGGATTTTTTTTTTTTTTTTCAAAGTCAGACTTGACACCAGAGAGGCTGAATACCGCACTGAGTCAATGCGGTCTTAGCCTCTCTGGTCTCAACACTCTGTCTGATTTTGGATTTTTTTTTTTTTTTTTTTCCAAAATCAGACTTGACACCAGAGAGGCTGAATACCGCACTGAGTCAATGCGGTCTTAGCCTCTCTGGTGTCAACACTCTGTCTGATTTTGGATTTTTTTTTTTTCTCCAAAATCAGACTTGACACCAGAGAGGCTGAATACCACACTGAGTCAATGCGGTCTTAGCCTCTCTGGTCTCAACACTCGGTCTGATTTTGGATTTTTTTTTTTTTTTCCCAAAATCAGACTTGACACCAGAGAGGCTGAATACCGCACTGAGTCAATGCGGTCTTAGCCTCTCTGGTCTCAACACTCTGTCTGATTTTGGATTTTTTTTTTTTTTTCCAAAGTCAGACTTGACACCAGAGAGGCTGAATACCGCACTGAGTCAATGCGGTCTTAGCCTCTCTGGTCTCAACACTCTGTCTGATTTTGGATTTTTTTTTTTTTTTCAAAGTCAGACTTGACACCAGAGAGGCTGAATACCGCACTGAGTCAATGCGGTCTTAGCCTCTCTGGTGTCAACACTCTGTCTGATTTTGGATTTTTTTTTTTTTTTTCAAAGTCAGACTTGACACCAGAGAGGCTGAATACCGCACTGAGTCAATGCGGTCTTAGCCTCTCTGGTGTCAACACTCTGTCTGATTTTGGATTTTTTTTTTTTTTTCAAAGTCAGACTTGACACCAGAGAGGCTGAATACCGCACTGAGTCAATGCGGTCTTAGCCTCTCTGGTGTCAACACTCTGTCTGATTTTGGATTTTTTTTTTTTTTTCAAAGTCAGACTTGACACCAGAGAGGCTGAATACCGCACTGAGTCAATGCGGTCTTAGCCTCTCTGGTCTCAACACTCTGTCTGATTTTGGATTTTTTTTTTTTTTTTCAAAGTCAGACTTGACACCAGAGAGGCTGAATACCGCACTGAGTCAATGCGGTCTTAGCCTCTCTGGTCTCAACACTCTGTCTGATTTTGGATTTTTTTTTTTTTTCCAAAGTCAGACTTGACACCAGAGAGGCTGAATACCGCACTGAGTCAATGCGGTCTTAGCCTCTCTGGTGTCAACACTCTGTCTGATTTTGGATTTTTTTTTTTTTTCTAAAATCAGACTTGACACCAGAGAGGCTGAATACCGCACTGAGTCAATGCGGTCTTAGCCTCTCTGGTGTCAACACTCTGTCTGATTTTGGATTTTTTTTTTTTTTCCAAAGTCAGACTTGACACCAGAGAGGCTGAATACCGCACTGAGTCAATGCGGTCTTAGCCTCTCTGGTCTCAACACTCTGTCTGATTTTGGATTTTTTTTTTTTTTTTCAAAGTCAGACTTGACACCAGAGAGGCTGAATACCGCACTGAGTCAATGCGGTCTTAGCCTCTCTGGTCTCAACACTCTGTCTGATTTTGGATTTTTTTTTTTTTTTCAAAGTCAGACTTGACACCAGAGAGGCTGAATACCGCACTGAGTCAATGCGGTCTTAGCCTCTCTGGTGTCAACACTCTGTCTGATTTTGGATTTTTTTTTTTTTTTTCAAAGTCAGACTTGACACCAGAGAGGCTGAATACCGCACTGAGTCAATGCGGTCTTAGCCTCTCTGGTCTCAACACTCTGTCTGATTTTGGATTTTTTTTTTTTTTTTTTCCAAAATCAGACTTGACACCAGAGAGGCTGAATACCGCACTGAGTCAATGCGGTCTTAGCCTCTCTGGTGTCAACACTCTGTCTGATTTTGGATTTTTTTTTTTTTTTTCAAAGTCAGACTTGACACCAGAGAGGCTGAATACCGCACTGAGTCAATGCGGTCTTAGCCTCTCTGGTCTCAACACTCTGTCTGATTTTGGATTTTTTTTTTTTTTTTTCCAAAATCAGACTTGACACCAGAGAGGCTGAATACCGCACTGAGTCAATGCGGTCTTAGCCTCTCTGGTGTCAACACTCTGTCTGATTTTGGATTTTTTTTTTTTTTTCCAAAATCAGACTTGACACCAGAGAGGCTGAATACCGCGCACTGAGTCAATGCGGTCTTAGCCTCTCTGGTCTCAACACTCGGTCTGATTTTGGATTTTTTTTTTTTTTCCCAAAATCAGACTTGACACCAGAGAGGCTGAATACCGCACTGAGTCAATGCGGTCTTAGCCTCTCTGGTCTCAACACTCTGTCTGATTTTGGATTTTTTTTTTTTTTTTCAAAGTCAGACTTGACACCAGAGAGGCTGAATACCGCACTGAGTCAATGCGGTCTTAGCCTCTCTGGTGTCAACACTCTGTCTGATTTTGGATTTTTTTTTTTTTTTTCAAAGTCAGACTTGACACCAGAGAGGCTGAATACCGCACTGAGTCAATGCGGTCTTAGCCTCTCTGGTGTCAACACTCTGTCTGATTTTGGATTTTTTTTTTTTTTTTCAAAGTCAGACTTGACACCAGAGAGGCTGAATACCGCACTGAGTCAATGCGGTCTTAGCCTCTCTGGTCTCAACACTCTGTCTGATTTTGGATTTTTTTTTTTTTTTTCAAAGTCAGACTTGACACCAGAGAGGCTGAATACCGCACTGAGTCAATGCGGTCTTAGCCTCTCTGGTCTCAACACTCTGTCTGATTTTGGATTTTTTTTTTTTTTTTCAAAGTCAGACTTGACACCAGAGAGGCTGAATACCGCACTGAGTCAATGCGGTCTTAGCCTCTCTGGTGTCAACACTCTGTCTGATTTTGGATTTTTTTTTTTTTTTCAAAGTCAGACTTGACACCAGAGAGGCTGAATACCGCACTGAGTCAATGCGGTCTTAGCCTCTCTGGTCTCAACACTCTGTCTGATTTTGGATTTTTTTTTTTTTTTTCCAAAATCAGACTTGACACCAGAGAGGCTGAATACCGCACTGAGTCAATGCGGTCTTAGCCTCTCTGGTGTCAACACTCTGTCTGATTTTGGATTTTTTTTTTTTTTCCAAAATCAGACTTGACACCAGAGAGGCTGAATACCGCACTGAGTCAATGCGGTCTTAGCCTCTCTGGTCTCAACACTCGGTCTGATTTTGGATTTTTTTTTTTTTTCCCAAAATCAGACTTGACACCAGAGAGGCTGAATACCGCACTGAGTCAATGCGGTCTTAGCCTCTCTGGTCTCAACACTCTGTCTGATTTTGGTTGTTTTTTTTTTTTTTCCAAAATCAGACTTGACACCAGAGAAGCTGAATACCGCACTGAGTCAATGCGGTCTTAGCCTCTCTGGTGTCAACACTCTGTCTGATTTTGGATTTTTTTTTTTTTTTTTTTCCAAAATCAGACTTGAAACCAGAGAGGCTGAATACCGCACTGAGTCAATGCAGTCTTAGCCTCTCTGGTCTCAACACTCTGTCTGATTTTGGATTTTTTTTTTTTTTCCAAAGTCAGACTTGACACCAGAGAGGCTGAATACCGCACTGAGTCAATGCGGTCTTAGCCTCTCTGGTCTCAACACTCTGTCTGATTTTGGATTTTTTTTTTTTTTTTCAAAGTCAGACTTGACACCAGAGAGGCTGAATACCGCACTGAGTCAATGCGGTCTTAGCCTCTCTGGTCTCAACACTCTGTCTGATTTTGGATTTTTTTTTTTTTTTTTAAAGTCAGACTTGACACCAGAGAGGCTGAATACCGCACTGAGTCAATGCGGTCTTAGCCTCTCTGGTGTCAACACTCTGTCTGATTTTGGATTTTTTTTTTTTTTTTCAAAGTCAGACTTGACACCAGAGATTCTGAATACCGCACTGAGTCAATGCGGTCTTAGCCTCTCTGGTCTCAACACTCTGTCTGATTTTTGATTTTTTTTTTTTTTTTCAAAGTCAGACTTGACACCAGAGAGGCTGAATACCGCACTGAGTCAATGCGGTCTTAGCCTCTCTGGTCTCAACACTCTGTCTGATTTTGGATTTTTTTTTTTTTTTTCAAAGTCAGACTTGACACCAGAGAGGCTGAATACCGCACTGAGTCAATGCGGTCTTAGCCTCTCTGGTGTCAACACTCTGTCTGATTTTGGATTTTTTTTTTTTTTCAAAGTCAGACTTGACACCAGAGAGGCTGAATACCGCACTGAGTCAATGCGGTCTTAGCCTCTCTGGTCTCAACACTCTGTCTGATTTTGGATTTTTTTTTTTTTTTCAAAGTCAGACTTGACACCAGAGAGGCTGAATACCGCACTGAGTCAATGCGGTCTTAGCCTCTCTGGTCTCAACACTCTGTCTGATTTTGGATTTTTTTTTTTTTTTTCAGTCAGACTTGACACCAGAGAGGCTGAATACCGCACTGAGTCAATGCGGTCTTAGCCTCTCTGGTCTCAACACTCTGTCTGATTTTGGATTTTTTTTTTTTTTTTTCCAAAATCAGACTTGACACCAGAGAGGCTGAATACCGCACTGAGTCAATGCGGTCTTAGCCTCTCTGGTGTCAACACTCTGTCTGATTTTGGATTTTTTTTTTTTTTTCCAAAATCAGACTTGACACCAGAGAGGCTGAATACCGCACTGAGTCAATGCGGTCTTAGCCTCTCTGGTCTCAACACTCGGTCTGATTTTGGATTTTTTTTTTTTTTTCCCAAAATCAGACTTGACACCAGAGAGGCTGAATACCGCACTGAGTCAATGCGGTCTTAGCCTCTCTGGTCTCAACACTGTCTGATTTTGGATTTTTTTTTTTTTTCCAAAGTCAGACTTGACACCAGAGAGGCTGAATACCGCACTGAGTCAATGCGGTCTTAGCCTCTCTGGTCTCAACACTCTGTCTGATTTTGGATTTTTTTTTTTTTTTTCAAAGTCAGACTTGACACCAGAGAGGCTGAATACCGCACTGAGTCAATGCGGTCTTAGCCTCTCTGGTCTCAACACTCTGTCTGATTTTGGATTTTTTTTTTTTTTTTCAAAGTCAGACTTGACACCAGAGAGGCTGAATACCGCACTGAGTCAATGCGGTCTTAGCCTCTCTGGTCTCAACACTCTGTCTGATTTTGGATTTTTTTTTTTTTTTTTCAAAGTCAGACTTGACACCAGAGAGGCTGAATACCGCACTGAGTCAATGCGGTCTTAGCCTCTCTGGTGTCAACACTCTGTCTGATTTTGGATTTTTTTATTTTTTTTCAAAGTCAGACTTGACACCAGAGAGGCTGAATACCGCACTGAGTCAATGCGGTCTTAGCCTCTCTGGTCTCAACACTCTGTCTGATTTTGGATTTTTTTTTTTTTTCAAAGTCAGACTTGACACCAGAGAGGCTGAATACCGCACTGAGTCAATGCGGTCTTAGCCTCTCTGGTCTCAACACTCTGTCTGATTTTGGATTTTTTTTTTTTTTTTCAAAGTCAGACTTGACACCAGAGAGGCTGAATACCGCACTGAGTCAATGCGGTCTTAGCCTCTCTGGTCTCAACACTCTGTCTGATTTTGGATTTTTTTTTTTTTTTTTCCAAAATCAGACTTGACACCAGAGAGGCTGAATACCGCACTGAGTCAATGCAGTCTTAGCCTCTCTGGTGTCAACACTCTGTCTGATTTTGGATTTTTTTTTTTTTTCCAAAATCAGACTTGACACCAGAGAGGCTGAATACCGCACTGAGTCAATGCGGTCTTAGCCTCTCTGGTCTCAACACTCGGTCTGATTTTGGATTTTTTTTTTTTTTTCCCAAAATCAGACTTGACACCAGAGAGGCTGAATACCGCACTGAGTCAATGCGGTCTTAGCCTCTCTGGTCTCAACACTCTGTCTGATTTTGGATTTTTTTTTTTTTTCCAAAGTCAGACTTGACACCAGAGAGGCTGAATACCGCACTGAGTCAATGCGGTCTTAGCCTCTCTGGTCTCAACACTCTGTCTGATTTTGGATTTTTTTTTTTTTTTTCAAAGTCAGACTTGACACCAGAGAGGCTGAATACCGCACTGAGTCAATGCGGTCTTAGCCTCTCTGGTCTCAACACTCTGTCTGATTTTGGATTTTTTTTTTTTTTTTCAAAGTCAGACTTGACACCAGAGAGGCTGAATACCGCACTGAGTCAATGCGGTCTTAGCCTCTCTGGTGTCAACACTCTGTCTGATTTTGGATTTTTTTTTTTTTTTTCAAAGTCAGACTTGACACCAGAGAGGCTGAATACCGCACTGAGTCAATGCGGTCTTAGCCTCTCTGGTCTCAACACTCTGTCTGATTTTGGATTTTTTTTTTTTTTTTCAAAGTCAGACTTGACACCAGAGAGGCTGAATACCGCACTGAGTCAATGCGGTCTTAGCCTCTCTGGTCTCAACACTCTGTCTGATTTTGGATTTTTTTTTTTTTTTTCAAAGTCAGACTTGACACCAGAGAGGCTGAATACCGCACTGAGTCAATGCGGTCTTAGCCTCTCTGGTGTCAACACTCTGTCTGATTTTGGATTTTTTTTTTTTTTTTCAAAGTCAGACTTGACACCAGAGAGGCTGAATACCGCACTGAGTCAATGCGGTCTTAGCCTCTCTGGTCTCAACACTCTGTCTGATTTTGGATTTTTTTTTTTTTTTTCAAAGTCAGACTTGACACCAGAGAGGCTGAATACCGCACTGAGTCAATGCGGTCTTAGCCTCTCTGGTCTCAACACTCTGTCTGATTTTGGATTTTTTTTTTTTTTTTCAAAGTCAGACTTGACACCAGAGAGGCTGAATACCGCACTGAGTCAATGCGGTCTTAGCCTCTCTGGTCTCAACACTCTGTCTGATTTTGGATTTTTTTTTTTTTTTTTCCAAAATCAGACTTGACACCAGAGAGGCTGAATACCGCACTGAGTCTATGCGGTCTTAGCCTCTCTGGTGTCAACACTCTGTCTGATTTTGGATTTTTTTTTTTTTTCCAAAATCAGACTTGACACCAGAGAGGCTGAATACCGCACTGAGTCAATGCGGTCTTAGCCTCTCTGGTCTCAACACTCGGTCTGATTTTGGATTTTTTTTTTTTTTTTCCCAAAATCAGACTTGACACCAGAGAGGCTGAATACCGCACTGAGTCAATGCGGTCTTAGCCTCTCTGGTCTCAACACTCTGTCTGATTTTGGATTTTTTTTTTTTTTTCAAAGTCAGACTTGACACCAGAGAGGCTGAATACCGCACTGAGTCAATGCGGTCTTAGCCTCTCTGGTGTCAACACTCTGTCTGATTTTGGATTTTTTTTTTTTTTTTCAAAGTCAGACTTGACACCAGAGAGGCTGAATACCGCACTGAGTCAATGCGGTCTTAGCCTCTCTGGCCTCAACACTCTGTCTGATTTTGGATTTTTTTTTTTTTTTTCAAAGTCAGACTTGACACCAGAGAGGCTGAATACCGCACTGAGTCAATGCGGTCTTAGCCTCTCTGGTCTCAACACTCTGTCTGATTTTGGATTTTTTTTTTTTTTTTCAAAGTCAGACTTGACACCAGAGAGGCTGAATACCGCACTGAGTCAATGCGGTCTTAGCCTCTCTGGTGTCAACACTGTCTGATTTTGGATTTTTTTTTTTTTTTTCAAAGTCAGACTTGACACCAGAGAGGCTGAATACCGCACTGAGTCAATGCGGTCTTAGCCTCTCTGGTGTCAACACTCTGTCTGATTTTGGATTTTTTTTTTTTTTTTCAAAGTCAGACTTGACACCAGAGAGGCTGAATACCGCACTGAGTCAATGCTGTCTTAGCCTCTCTGGTCTCAACACTCTGTCTGATTTTGGATTTTTTTTTTTTTTTTCAAAGTCAGACTTGACACCAGAGAGGCTGAATACCGCACTGAGTCAATGCGGTCTTAGCCTCTCTGGTCTCAACACTCTGTCTGATTTTGGATTTTTTTTTTTTTTTTTCCAAAATCAGACTTGACACCAGAGAGGCTGAATACCGCACTGAGTCAATGCGGTCTTAGCCTCTCTGGTGTCAACACTCTGTCTGATTTTGGATTTTTTTTTTTTTTCCAAAATCAGACTTGACACCAGAGAGGCTGAATACCGCACTGAGTCAATGCGGTCTTAGCCTCTCTGGTGTCAACACTCTGTCTGATTTTGGATTTTTTTTTTTTTTTCCAAAATCAGACTTGACACCAGAGAGGCTGAATACCGCACTGAGTCTATGCGGTCTTAGCCTCTCTGGTGTCAACACTCTGTCTGATTTTGGATTTTTTTTTTTTTTCCAAAATCAGACTTGACACCAGAGAGGCTGAATACCGCACTGAGTCAATGCGGTCTTAGCCTCTCTGGTCTCAACACTCGGTCTGATTTTGGATTTTTTTTTTTTTTTCAAAGTCAGACTTGACACCAGAGAGGCTGAATACCGCACTGAGTCAATGCGGTCTTAGCCTCTCTGGTCTCAACACTCTGTCTGATTTTGGATTTTTTTTTTTTTTTTCAAAGTCAGACTTGACACCAGAGAGGCTGAATACCGCACTGAGTCAATGCGGTCTTAGCCTCTCTGGTCTCAACACTCTGTCTGATTTTGGATTTTTTTTTTTTTTTTTTCCAAAATCAGACTTGACACCAGAGAGGCTGAATACCGCACTGAGTCAATGCGGTCTTAGCCTCTCTGGTGTCAACACTCTGTCTGATTTTGGATTTTTTTTTTTTCTCCAAAATCAGACTTGACACCAGAGAGGCTGAATACCACACTGAGTCAATGCGGTCTTAGCCTCTCTGGTCTCAACACTCGGTCTGATTTTGGATTTTTTTTTTTTTTTCCCAAAATCAGACTTGACACCAGAGAGGCTGAATACCGCACTGAGTCAATGCGGTCTTAGCCTCTCTGGTCTCAACACTCTGTCTGATTTTGGATTTTGTTTTTTTTTCCAAAGTCAGACTTGACACCAGAGAGGCTGAATACCGCACTGAGTCAATGCGGTCTTAGCCTCTCTGGTCTCAACACTCTGTCTGATTTTGGATTTTTTTTTTTTTTTTCAAAGTCAGACTTGACACCAGAGAGGCTGAATACCGCACTGAGTCAATGCGGTCTTAGCCTCTCTGGTCTCAACACTCTGTCTGATTTTGGATTTTTTTTTTTTTTTTCAAAGTCAGACTTGACACCAGAGAGGCTGAATACCGCACTGAGTCAATGCGGTCTTAGCCTCTCTGGTGTCAACACTCTGTCTGATTTTGGATTTTTTTTTTTTTTTTCAAAGTCAGACTTGACACCAGAGAGGCTGAATACCGCACTGAGTCAATGCGGTCTTAGCCTCTCTGGTCTCAACACTCTGTCTGATTTTGGATTTTTTTTTTTTTTTTCAAAGTCAGACTTGACACCAGAGAGGCTGAATACCGCACTGAGTCAATGCGGTCTTAGCCTCTCTGGTCTCAACACTCTGTCTGATTTTGGATTTTTTTTTTTTTTTTCAAAGTCAGACTTGACACCAGAGAGGCTGAATACCGCACTGAGTCAATGCGGTCTTAGCCTCTCTGGTGTCAACACTCTGTCTGATTTTGGATTTTTTTTTTTTTTTTCAAAGTCAGACTTGACACCAGAGAGGCTGAATACCGCACTGAGTCAATGCGGTCTTAGCCTCTCTGGTCTCAACACTCTGTCTGATTTTGGATTTTTTTTTTTTTTTTCAAAGTCAGACTTGACACCAGAGAGGCTGAATACCGCACTGAGTCAATGCGGTCTTAGCCTCTCTGGTCTCAACACTCTGTCTGATTTTGGATTTTTTTTTTTTTTTTTTCAAAGTCAGACTTGACACCAGAGAGGCTGAATACCGCACTGAGTCAATGCGGTCTTAGCCTCTCTGGTCTCAACACTCTGTCTGATTTTGGATTTTTTTTTTTTTTTTTCCAAAATCAGACTTGACACCAGAGAGGCTGAATACCGCACTGAGTCAATGCGGTCTTAGCCTCTCTGGTCTCAACACTCGGTCTGATTTTGGATTTTTTTTTTTTTTTTCCCAAAATCAGACTTGACACCAGAGAGGCTGAATACCGCACTGAGTCAATGCGGTCTTAGCCTCTCTGGTCTCAACACTCTGTCTGATTTTGGATTTTTTTTTTTTTTTCAAAGTCAGACTTGACACCAGAGAGGCTGAATACCGCACTGAGTCAATGCGGTCTTAGCCTCTCTGGTGTCAACACTCTGTCTGATTTTGGATTTTTTTTTTTTTTTTCAAAGTCAGACTTGACACCAGAGAGGCTGAATACCGCACTGAGTCAATGCGGTCTTAGCCTCTCTGGCCTCAACACTCTGTCTGATTTTGGATTTTTTTTTTTTTTTCAAAGTCAGACTTGACA
This sequence comes from Poromitra crassiceps, assembly GCF_964638095.1. Lineage (NCBI taxonomy): Eukaryota > Metazoa > Chordata > Actinopteri > Beryciformes > Melamphaidae > Poromitra > Poromitra crassiceps. The sequence continues at coordinate 169,773 of NW_028152034.1, forward strand.
CCAGAGAGGCTGAATACCGCACTGAGTCAATGCGGTCTTAGCCTCTCTGGTCTCAACACTCTGTCTGATTTTGGATTTTTTTTTTTTTTTTCAAAGTCAGACTTGACACCAGAGAGGCTGAATACCGCACTGAGTCAATGCGGTCTTAGCCTCTCTGGTGTCAACACTCTGTCTGATTTTGGATTTTTTTTTTTTTTTTCAAAGTCAGACTTGACACCAGAGAGGCTGAATACCGCACTGAGTCAATGCGGTCTTAGCCTCTCTGGTGTCAACACTCTGTCTGATTTTGGATTTTTTTTTTTTTTTTCAAAGTCAGACTTGACACCAGAGAGGCTGAATACCGCACTGAGTCAATGCTGTCTTAGCCTCTCTGGTCTCAACACTCTGTCTGATTTTGGATTTTTTTTTTTTTTTCAAAGTCAGACTTGACACCAGAGAGGCTGAATACCGCACTGAGTCAATGCGGTCTTAGCCTCTCTGGTCTCAACACTCTGTCTGATTTTGGATTTTTTTTTTTTTTTTCCAAAATCAGACTTGACACCAGAGAGGCTGAATACCGCACTGAGTCAATGCGGTCTTAGCCTCTCTGGTGTCAACACTCTGTCTGATTTTGGATTTTTTTTTTTTTTCCAAAATCAGACTTGACACCAGAGAGGCTGAATACCGCACTGAGTCAATGCGGTCTTAGCCTCTCTGGTCTCAACACTCTGTCTGATTTTGGATTTTTTTTTTTTTTTCAAAGTCAGACTTGACACCAGAGAGGCTGAATACTGCACTGAGTCAATGCGGTCTTAGCCTCTCTGGTCTCAACACTCTGTCTGATTTTGGATTTTTTTTTTTTTTTTCAAAGTCAGACTTGACACCAGAGAGGCTGAATACCGCACTGAGTCAATGCGGTCTTAGCCTCTCTGGTCTCAACACTCTGTCTGATTTTGGATTTTTTTTTTTTTTTCAAAGTCAGACTTGACACCAGAGAGGCTGAATACCGCACTGAGTCAATGCGGTCTTAGCCTCTCTGGTCTCAACACTCTGTCTGATTTTGGATTTTTTTTTTTTTTTCCAAATCAGACTTGACACCAGAGAGGCTGAATACCGCACTGAGTCAATGCGGTCTTAGCCTCTCTGGTGTCAACACTCTGTCTGATTTTGGATTTTTTTTTTTTTTTCCAAAATCAGACTTGACACCAGAGAGGCTGAATACCGCACTGAGTCAATGCGGTCTTAGCCTCTCTGGTCTCAACACTCGGTCTGATTTTGGATTTTTTTTTTTTTTTTTCCAAAATCAGACTTGACACCAGAGAGGCTAGAGAGGCTGAATACCGCACTGAGTCAATGCGGTCTTAGCCTCTCTGGTCTCAACACTCTGTCTGATTTTGGATTTTTTTTTTTTTTTCAAAGTCAGACTTGACACCAGAGAGGCTGAATACCGCACTGAGTCAATGCGGTCTTAGCCTCTCTGGTCTCAACACTCTGTCTGATTTTGGATTTTTTTTTTTTTTTCAAAGTCAGACTTGACACCAGAGAGGCTGAATACCGCACTGAGTCAATGCGGTCTTAGCCTCTCTGGCCTCAACACTCTGTCTGATTTTGGATTTTTTTTTTTTTTTTCAAAGTCAGACTTGACACCAGAGAGGCTGAATACCGCACTGAGTCAATGCGGTCTTAGCCTCTCTGGTCTCAACACTCTGTCTGATTTTGGATTTTTTTTTTTTTTTCAAAGTCAGACTTGACACCAGAGAGGCTGAATACCGCACTGAGTCAATGCGGTCTTAGCCTCTCTGGTGTCAACACTCTGTCTGATTTTGGATTTTTTTTTTTTTTTTCAAAGTCAGACTTGACACCAGAGAGGCTGAATACCGCACTGAGTCAATGCGGTCTTAGCCTCTCTGGTGTCAACACTCTGTCTGATTTTGGATTTTTTTTTTTTTTTTCAAAGTCAGACTTGACACCAGAGAGGCTGAATACCGCACTGAGTCAATGCGGTCTTAGCCTCTCTGGTCTCAACACTCTGTCTGATTTTGGATTTTTTTTTTTTTTTTCAAAGTCAGACTTGACACCAGAGAGGCTGAATACCGCACTGAGTCAATGCGGTCTTAGCCTCTCTGGTCTCAACACTCTGTCTGATTTTGGATTTTTTTTTTTTTTTTTCCAAAGTCAGACTTGACACCAGAGAGGCTGAATACCGCACTGAGTCAATGCGGTCTTAGCCTCTCTGGTGTCAACACTCTGTCTGATTTTGGATTTTTTTTTTTTTTCCAAAATCAGACTTGACACCAGAGAGGCTGAATACCGCACTGAGTCAATGCGGTCTTAGCCTCTCTGGTCTCAACACTCTGTCTGATTTTGGATTTTTTTTTTTTTTTCCAAAATCAGACTTGACACCAGAGAGGCTGAATACCGCACTGAGTCTATGCGGTCTTAGCCTCTCTGGTGTCAACACTCTGTCTGATTTTGGATTTTTTTTTTTTTTTCCAAAATCAGACTTGACACCAGAGAGGCTGAATACCGCACTGAGTCAATGCGGTCTTAGCCTCTCTGGTCTCAACACTCGGTCTGATTTTGGATTTTTTTTTTTTTTTCAAAGTCAGACTTGACACCAGAGAGGCTGAATACCGCACTGAGTCAATGCGGTCTTAGCCTCTCTGGTCTCAACACTCTGTCTGATTTTGGATTTTTTTTTTTTTTTCAAAGTCAGACTTGACACCAGAGAGGCTGAATACCGCACTGAGTCAATGCGGTCTTAGCCTCTCTGGTCTCAACACTCTGTCTGATTTTGGATTTTTTTTTTTTTTTTTTTCCAAATCAGACTTGACACCAGAGAGGCTGAATACCGCACTGAGTCAATGCGGTCTTAGCCTCTCTGGTGTCAACACTCTGTCTGATTTTGGATTTTTTTTTTTTCTCAAAATCAGACTTGACACCAGAGAGGCTGAATACCACACTGAGTCAATGCGGTCTTAGCCTCTCTGGTCTCAACACTCGGTCTGATTTTGGATTTTTTTTTTTTTTTCCCAAATCAGACTTGACACCAGAGAGGCTGAATACCGCACTGAGTCAATGCGGTCTTAGCCTCTCTGGTCTCAACACTCTGTCTGATTTTGGATTTTTTTTTTTTTTCCAAAGTCAGACTTGACACCAGAGAGGCTGAATACCGCACTGAGTCAATGCGGTCTTAGCCTCTCTGGTCTCAACACTCTGTCTGATTTTGGATTTTTTTTTTTTTTTCAAAGTCAGACTTGACACCAGAGAGGCTGAATACCGCACTGAGTCAATGCGGTCTTAGCCTCTCTGGTCTCAACACTCTGTCTGATTTTGGATTTTTTTTTTTTTTTTTCAAAGTCAGACTTGACACCAGAGAGGCTGAATACCGCACTGAGTCAATGCGGTCTTAGCCTCTCTGGTCTCAACACTCTGTCTGATTTTGGATTTTTTTTTTTTTTTTCAAAGTCAGACTTGACACCAGAGAGGCTGAATACCGCACTGAGTCAATGCGGTCTTAGCCTCTCTGGTCTCAACACTCTGTCTGATTTTGGATTTTTTTTTTTTTTTTTCAAAGTCAGACTTGACACCAGAGAGGCTGAATACCGCACTGAGTCAATGCGGTCTTAGCCTCTCTGGTCTCAACACTCTGTCTGATTTTGGATTTTTTTTTTTTTTTTCAAAGTCAGACTTGACACCAGAGAGGCTGAATACCGCACTGAGTCAATGCGGTCTTAGCCTCTCTGGTGTCAACACTCTGTCTGATTTTGGATTTTTTTTTTTTTTTCAAAGTCAGACTTGACACCAGAGAGGCTGAATACCGCACTGAGTCAATGCGGTCTTAGCCTCTCTGGTCTCAACACTCTGTCTGATTTTGGATTTTTTTTTTTTTTTTTCAAAGTCAGACTTGACACCAGAGAGGCTGAATACCGCACTGAGTCAATGCGGTCTTAGCCTCTCTGGTCTCAACACTCTGTCTGATTTTGGATTTTTTTTTTTTTTTTTCAAAGTCAGACTTGACACCAGAGAGGCTGAATACCGCACTGAGTCAATGCGGTCTTAGCCTCTCTGGTCTCAACACTCTGTCTGATTTTGGATTTTTTTTTTTTTTTTTCCAAAATCAGACTTGACACCAGAGAGGCTGAATACCGCACTGAGTCAATGCGGTCTTAGCCTCTCTGGTGTCAACACTCTGTCTGATTTTGGATTTTTTTTTTTTTTTCCAAAAGTCAGACTTGACACCAGAGAGGCTGAATACCGCACTGAGTCAATGCGGTCTTAGCCTCTCTGGTCTCAACACTCGGTCTGATTTTGGATTTTTTTTTTTTTTTTCCCAAAATCAGACTTGACACCAGAGAGGCTGAATACCGCACTGAGTCAATGCGGTCTTAGCCTCTCTGGTCTCAACACTCTGTCTGATTTTGGATTTTTTTTTTTTTTTCAAAGTCAGACTTGACACCAGAGAGGCTGAATACCGCACTGAGTCAATGCGGTCTTAGCCTCTCTGGTGTCAACACTCTGTCTGATTTGGATTTTTTTTTTTTTTTTCAAAGTCAGACTTGACACCAGAGAGGCTGAATACCGCACTGAGTCAATGCGGTCTTAGCCTCTCTGGTCTCAACACTCTGTCTGATTTTGGATTTTTTTTTTTTTTTTCAAAGTCAGACTTGACACCAGAGAGGCTGAATACCGCACTGAGTCAATGCGGTCTTAGCCTCTCTGGTCTCAACACTCTGTCTGATTTTGGATTTTTTTTTTTTTTTTCAAAGTCAGACTTGACACCAGAGAGGCTGAATACCGCACTGAGTCAATGCGGTCTTAGCCTCTCTGGTGTCAACACTCTGTCTGATTTTGGATTTTTTTTTTTTTTTTCAAAGTCAGACTTGACACCAGAGAGGCTGAATACCGCACTGAGTCAATGCGGTCTTAGCCTCTCTGGTGTCAACACTCTGTCTGATTTTGGATTTTTTTTTTTTTTTTTCAAAGTCAGACTTGACACCAGAGAGGCTGAATACCGCACTGAGTCAATGCTGTCTTAGCCTCTCTGGTCTCAACACTCTGTCTGATTTTGGATTTTTTTTTTTTTTTTCAAAGTCAGACTTGACACCAGAGAGGCTGAATACCGCACTGAGTCAATGCGGTCTTAGCCTCTCTGGTCTCAACACTCTGTCTGATTTTGGATTTTTTTTTTTTTTTTTCCAAAGTCAGACTTGACACCAGAGAGGCTGAATACCGCACTGAGTCAATGCGGTCTTAGCCTCTCTGGTGTCAACACTCTGTCTGATTTTGGATTTTTTTTTTTTTTTCCAAAATCAGACTTGACACCAGAGAGGCTGAATACCGCACTGAGTCAATGCGGTCTTAGCCTCTCTGGTCTCAACACTCTGTCTGATTTTGGATTTTTTTTTTTTTTTTCCAAAGTCAGACTTGACACCAGAGAGGCTGAATACCGCACTGAGTCAATGCGGTCTTAGCCTCTCTGGTCTCAACACTCTGTCTGATTTTGGATTTTTTTTTTTTTTTTCAAAGTCAGACTTGACACCAGAGAGGCTGAATACCGCACTGAGTCAATGCGGTCTTAGCCTCTCTGGTCTCAACACTCTGTCTGATTTTGGATTTTTTTTTTTTTTTTCAAAGTCAGACTTGACACCAGAGAGGCTGAATACCGCACTGAGTCAATGCGGTCTTAGCCTCTCTGGTCTCAACACTCTGTCTGATTTTGGATTTTTTTTTTTTTTTTCAAAGTCAGACTTGACACCAGAGAGGCTGAATACCGCACTGAGTCAATGCGGTCTTAGCCTCTCTGGTCTCAACACTCTGTCTGATTTTGGATTTTTTTTTTTTTTTTCAAAGTCAGACTTGACACCAGAGAGGCTGAATACCGCACTGAGTCAATGCGGTCTTAGCCTCTCTGGTGTCAACACTCTGTCTGATTTTGGATTTTTTTTTTTTTTTTCAAAGTCAGACTTGACACCAGAGAGGCTGAATACCGCACTGAGTCAATGCGGTCTTAGCCTCTCTGGTCTCAACACTCTGTCTGATTTTGGATTTTTTTTTTTTTTTTTCAAAGTCAGACTTGACACCAGAGAGGCTGAATACCGCACTGAGTCAATGCGGTCTTAGCCTCTCTGGTCTCAACACTCTGTCTGATTTTGGATTTTTTTTTTTTTTTTCAAAGTCAGACTTGACACCAGAGAGGCTGAATACCGCACTGAGTCAATGCGGTCTTAGCCTCTCTGGTCTCAACACTCTGTCTGATTTTGGATTTTTTTTTTTTTTTTCAAAGTCAGACTTGACACCAGAGAGGCTGAATACCGCACTGAGTCAATGCGGTCTTAGCCTCTCTGGTGTCAACACTCTGTCTGATTTTGGATTTTTTTTTTTTTTTCAAAGTCAGACTTGACACCAGAGAGGCTGAATACCGCACTGAGTCAATGCAGTCTTAGCCTCTCTGGTCTCAACACTCTGTCTGATTTTGGATTTTTTTTTTTTTTCAAAGTCAGACTTGACACCAGAGAGGCTGAATACCGCACTGAGTCAATGCGGTCTTAGCCTCTCTGGTCTCAACACTCTGTCTGATTTTGGATTTTTTTTTTTTTTTTCAAAGTCAGACTTGACACCAGAGAGGCTGAATACCGCACTGAGTCAATGCGGTCTTAGCCTCTCTGGTCTCAACACTCTGTCTGATTTTGGATTTTTTTTTTTTTTTTCAAAGTCAGACTTGACACCAGAGAGGCTGAATACCGCACTGAGTCAATGCGGTCTTAGCCTCTCTGGTCTCAACACTCTGTCTGATTTTGGATTTTTTTTTTTTTTTTTCAAAGTCAGACTTGACACCAGAGAGGCTGAATACCGCACTGAGTCAATGCGGTCTTAGCCTCTCTGGTGTCAACACTCTGTCTGATTTTGGATTTTTTTTTTTTTTTCAAAGTCAGACTTGACACCAGAGAGGCTGAATACCGCACTGAGTCAATGCGGTCTTAGCCTCTCTGGTGTCAACACTCTGTCTGATTTTGGATTTTTTTTTTTTTTTCAAAGTCAGACTTGACACCAGAGAGGCTGAATACCGCACTGAGTCAATGCGGTCTTAGCCTCTCTGGTCTCAACACTCTGTCTGATTTTGGATTTTTTTTTTTTTTTCAAAGTCAGACTTGACACCAGAGAGGCTGAATACCGCACTGAGTCAATGCGGTCTTAGCCTCTCTGGTCTCAACACTCTGTCTGATTTTGGATTTTTTTTTTTTTTTTCAAAGTCAGACTTGACACCAGAGAGGCTGAATACCGCACTGAGTCAATGCGGTCTTAGCCTCTCTGGTGTCAACACTCTGTCTGATTTTGGATTTTTTTTTTTTTTTTCAAAGTCAGACTTGACACCAGAGAGGCTGAATACCGCACTGAGTCAATGCGGTCTTAGCCTCTCTGGTCTCAACACTCTGTCTGATTTTGGATTTTTTTTTTTTTTTTCAAAGTCAGACTTGACACCAGAGAGGCTGAATACCGCACTGAGTCAATGCGGTCTTAGCCTCTCTGGTCTCAACACTCTGTCTGATTTTGGATTTTTTTTTTTTTTTTCAAAGTCAGACTTGACACCAGAGAGGCTGAATACCGCACTGAGTCAATGCGGTCTTAGCCTCTCTGGTCTCAACACTCTGTCTGATTTTGGATTTTTTTTTTTTTTTCAAAGTCAGACTTGACACCAGAGAGGCTGAATACCGCACTGAGTCAATGCGGTCTTAGCCTCTCTGGTCTCAACACTCTGTCTGATTTTGGATTTTTTTTTTTTTTTTCAAAGTCAGACTTGACACCAGAGAGGCTGAATACCGCACTGAGTCAATGCGGTCTTAGCCTCTCTGGTCTCAACACTCTGTCTGATTTTGGATTTTTTTTTTTTTTTCAAAGTCAGACTTGACACCAGAGAGGCTGAATACCGCACTGAGTCAATGCGGTCTTAGCCTCTCTGGTGTCAACACTCTGTCTGATTTTGGATTTTTTTTTTTTTTTCAAAGTCAGACTTGACACCAGAGAGGCTGAATACCGCACTGAGTCAATGCGGTCTTAGCCTCTCTGGTCTCAACACTCTGTCTGATTTGGATTTTTTTTTTTTTTTTCAAAGTCAGACTTGACACCAGAGAGGCTGAATACCGCACTGAGTCAATGCGGTCTTAGCCTCTCTGGTCTCAACACTCTGTCTGATTTTGGATTTTTTTTTTTTTTTCAAAGTCAGACTTGACACCAGAGAGGCTGAATACCGCACTGAGTCAATGCGGTCTTAGCCTCTCTGGTCTCAACACTCTGTCTGATTTTGGATTTTTTTTTTTTTTTTCAAAGTCAGACTTGACACCAGAGAGGCTGAATACCGCACTGAGTCAATGCGGTCTTAGCCTCTCTGGTCTCAACACTCTGTCTGATTTTGGATTTTTTTTTTTTTTTTCAAAGTCAGACTTGACACCAGAGAGGCTGAATACCGCACTGAGTCAATGCGGTCTTAGCCTCTCTGGTGTCAACACTCTGTCTGATTTTGGATTTTTTTTTTTTTTTCAAAGTCAGACTTGACACCAGAGAGGCTGAATACCGCACTGAGTCAATGCGGTCTTAGCCTCTCTGGTCTCAACACTCTGTCTGATTTTGGATTTTTTTTTTTTTTTTCAAAGTCAGACTTGACACCAGAGAGGCTGAATACCGCACTGAGTCAATGCGGTCTTAGCCTCTCTGGTCTCAACACTCTGTCTGATTTTGGATTTTTTTTTTTTTTTTCAAAGTCAGACTTGACACCAGAGAGGCTGAATACCGCACTGAGTCAATGCGGTCTTAGCCTCTCTGGTCTCAACACTCTGTCTGATTTTGGATTTTTTTTTTTTTTCCAAAGTCAGACTTGACACCAGAGAGGCTGAGTCAATGCGGTCTTAGCCTCTCTGGTGTCAACACTCTGTCTGATTTTGGATTTTTTTTTTTTTTCTAAAATCAGACTTGACACCAGAGAGGCTGAATACCGCACTGAGTCAATGCGGTCTTAGCCTCTCTGGTGTCAACACTCTGTCTGATTTTGGATTTTTTTTTTTTTTCCAAAGTCAGACTTGACACCAGAGAGGCTGAATACCGCACTGAGTCAATGCGGTCTTAGCCTCTCTGGTCTCAACACTCTGTCTGATTTTGGATTTTTTTTTTTTTTTTTCAAAGTCAGACTTGACACCAGAGAGGCTGAATACCGCACTGAGTCAATGCGGTCTTAGCCTCTCTGGTCTCAACACTCTGTCTGATTTTGGATTTTTTTTTTTTTTTCAAAGTCAGACTTGACACCAGAGAGGCTGAATACCGCACTGAGTCAATGCGGTCTTAGCCTCTCTGGTGTCAACACTCTGTCTGATTTTGGATTTTTTTTTTTTTTTCAAAGTCAGACTTGACACCAGAGAGGCTGAATACCGCACTGAGTCAATGCGGTCTTAGCCTCTCTGGTCTCAACACTGTCTGATTTTGGATTTTTTTTTTTTTTTTTCCAAAATCAGACTTGACACCAGAGAGGCTGAATACCGCACTGAGTCAATGCGGTCTTAGCCTCTCTGGTGTCAACACTCTGTCTGATTTTGGATTTTTTTTTTTTTTTCAAAGTCAGACTTGACACCAGAGAGGCTGAATACCGCACTGAGTCAATGCGGTCTTAGCCTCTCTGGTCTCAACACTCTGTCTGATTTTGGATTTTTTTTTTTTTTTTTCCAAAATCAGACTTGACACCAGAGAGGCTGAATACCGCACTGAGTCAATGCGGTCTTAGCCTCTCTGGTCTCAACACTCGGTCTGATTTTGGATTTTTTTTTTTTTTCCCAAAGTCAGACTTGACACCAGAGAGGCTGAATACCGCACTGAGTCAATGCGGTCTTAGCCTCTCTGGTCTCAACACTCTGTCTGATTTTGGATTTTTTTTTTTTTTTCAAAGTCAGACTTGACACCAGAGAGGCTGAATACCGCACTGAGTCAATGCGGTCTTAGCCTCTCTGGTGTCAACACTCTGTCTGATTTTGGATTTTTTTTTTTTTTTCAAAGTCAGACTTGACACCAGAGAGGCTGAATACCGCACTGAGTCAATGCGGTCTTAGCCTCTCTGGTGTCAACACTCTGTCTGATTTTGGATTTTTTTTTTTTTTTTCAAAGTCAGACTTGACACCAGAGAGGCTGAATACCGCACTGAGTCAATGCGGTCTTAGCCTCTCTGGTCTCAACACTCTGTCTGATTTTGGATTTTTTTTTTTTTTTTTCAAAGTCAGACTTGACACCAGAGAGGCTGAATACCGCACTGAGTCAATGCGGTCTTAGCCTCTCTGGTCTCAACACTCTGTCTGATTTTGGATTTTTTTTTTTTTTTTCAAAGTCAGACTTGACACCAGAGAGGCTGAATACCGCACTGAGTCAATGCGGTCTTAGCCTCTCTGGTGTCAACACTCTGTCTGATTTTGGATTTTTTTTTTTTTTTTTTCAAAGTCAGACTTGACACCAGAGAGGCTGAATACCGCACTGAGTCAATGCGGTCTTAGCCTCTCTGGTCTCAACACTCTGTCTGATTTTGGATTTTTTTTTTTTTTTTTTTCCAAAATCAGACTTGACACCAGAGAGGCTGAATACCGCACTGAGTCAATGCGGTCTTAGCCTCTCTGGTGTCAACACTCTGTCTGATTTTGGATTTTTTTTTTTTTTTCCAAAATCAGACTTGACACCAGAGAGGCTGAATACCGCACTGAGTCAATGCGGTCTTAGCCTCTCTGGTCTCAACACTCGGTCTGATTTTGGATTTTTTTTTTTTTCCCAAAATCAGACTTGACACCAGAGAGGCTGAATACCGCACTGAGTCAATGCGGTCTTAGCCTCTCTGGTCTCAACACTCTGTCTGATTTTTTTTTTTTTTTTTTTTTTTTTTTCCAAAATCAGACTTGACACCAGAGAAGCTGAATACCGCACTGAGTCAATGCGGTCTTAGCCTCTCTGGTGTCAACACTCTGTCTGATTTTGGTTTTTTTTTTTTTTTTTTTCCAAAATCAGACTTGAAACCAGAGAGGCTGAATACCGCACTGAGTCAATGCAGTCTTAGCCTCTCTGGTCTCAACACTCTGTCTGATTTTGGATTTTTTTTTTTTTTCAAAGTCAGACTTGACACCAGAGAGGCTGAATACCGCACTGAGTCAATGCGGTCTTAGCCTCTCTGGTCTCAACACTCTGTCTGATTTTGGATTTTTTTTTTTTTTTTTCAAAGTCAGACTTGACACCAGAGAGGCTGAATACCGCACTGAGTCAATGCGGTCTTAGCCTCTCTGGTGTCAACACTCTGTCTGATTTTGGATTTTTTTTTTTTTTTTTCAAAGTCAGACTTGACACCAGAGAGGCTGAATACCGCACTGAGTCAATGCGGTCTTAGCCTCTCTGGTCTCAACACTCTGTCTGATTTTGGATTTTTTTTTTTTTTTTCAAAGTCAGACTTGACACCAGAGAGGCTGAATACCGCACTGAGTCAATGCGGTCTTAGCCTCTCTGGTCTCAACACTCTGTCTGATTTTGGATTTTTTTTTTTTTTTCAAAGTCAGACTTGACACCAGAGAGGCTGAATACCGCACTGAGTCCAATGCGGTCTTAGCCTCTCTGGTGTCAACACTCTGTCTGATTTTGGATTTTTTTTTTTTTTCTAAAATCAGACTTGACACCAGAGAGGCTGAATACCGCACTGAGTCAATGCGGTCTTAGCCTCTCTGGTGTCAACACTCTGTCTGATTTTGGATTTTTTTTTTTTTTCCAAAGTCAGACTTGACACCAGAGAGGCTGAATACCGCACTGAGTCAATGCGGTCTTAGCCTCTCTGGTCTCAACACTCTGTCTGATTTTGGATTTTTTTTTTTTTTTTTTCAAAGTCAGACTTGACACCAGAGAGGCTGAATACCGCACTGAGTCAATGCGGTCTTAGCCTCTCTGGTCTCAACACTCTGTCTGATTTTGGATTTTTTTTTTTTTTTTCAAAGTCAGACTTGACACCAGAGAGGCTGAATACCGCACTGAGTCAATGCGGTCTTAGCCTCTCTGGTGTCAACACTCTGTCTGATTTTGGATTTTTTTTTTTTTTTTCAAAGTCAGACTTGACACCAGAGAGGCTGAATACCGCACTGAGTCAATGCAGTCTTAGCCTCTCTGTCTCAACACTGTCTGATTTGGATTTTTTTTTTTTTTTTTCCAAAATCAGACTTGACACCAGAGAGGCTGAATACCGCACTGAGTCAATGCGGTCTTAGCCTCTCTGGTGTCAACACTCTGTCTGATTTTGGATTTTTTTTTTTTTTTTCAAAGTCAGACTTGACACCAGAGAGGCTGAATACCGCACTGAGTCAATGCGGTCTTAGCCTCTCTGGTCTCAACACTCTGTCTGATTTGGATTTTTTTTTTTTTTTTTCAAAATCAGACTTGACACCAGAGAGGCTGAATACCGCACTGAGTCAATGCGGTCTTAGCCTCTCTGGTCTCAACACTCGGTCTGATTTTGGATTTTTTTTTTTTTTCCAAAATCAGACTTGACACCAGAGAGGCTGAATACCGCACTGAGTCAATGCGGTCTTAGCCTCTCTGGTCTCAACACTCTGTCTGATTTTGGATTTTTTTTTTTTTTTTCAAAGTCAGACTTGACACCAGAGAGGCTGAATACCGCACTGAGTCAATGCGGTCTTAGCCTCTCTGGTGTCAACACTCTGTCTGATTTTGGATTTTTTTTTTTTTTTCAAAGTCAGACTTGACACCAGAGAGGCTGAATACCGCACTGAGTCAATGCGGTCTTAGCCTCTCTGGTGTCAACACTCTGTCTGATTTTGGATTTTTTTTTTTTTTTCAAGTCAGACTTGACACCAGAGAGGCTGAATACCGCACTGAGTCAATGCGGTCTTAGCCTCTCTGGTCTCAACACTCTGTCTGATTTTGGATTTTTTTTTTTTTTTTCAAAGTCAGACTTGACACCAGAGAGGCTGAATACCGCACTGAGTCAATGCGGTCTTAGCCTCTCTGGTCTCAACACTCTGTCTGATTTTGGATTTTTTTTTTTTTTTTCAAAGTCAGACTTGACACCAGAGAGGCTGAATACCGCACTGAGTCAATGCGGTCTTAGCCTCTCTGGTGTCAACACTCTGTCTGATTTTGGATTTTTTTTTTTTTTTTCAAAGTCAGACTTGACACCAGAGAGGCTGAATACCGCACTGAGTCAATGCGGTCTTAGCCTCTCTGGTCTCAACACTCTGTCTGATTTTGGATTTTTTTTTTTTTTTTTCAAAATCAGACTTGACACCAGAGAGGCTGAATACCGCACCCGCACTGAGTCAATGCGGTCTTAGCCTCTCTGGTGTCAACACTCTGTCTGATTTTGGATTTTTTTTTTTTTTCCAAAATCAGACTTGACACCAGAGAGGCTGAATACCGCACTGAGTCAATGCGGTCTTAGCCTCTCTGGTCTCAACACTCGGTCTGATTTTGGATTTTTTTTTTTTTTTCCCAAAATCAGACTTGACACCAGAGAGGCTGAATACCGCACTGAGTCAATGCGGTCTTAGCCTCTCTGGTCTCAACACTCTGTCTGATTTTTTTTTTTTTTTTTTTTTTTTTCCAAAATCAGACTTGACACCAGAGAAGCTGAATACCGCACTGAGTCAATGCGGTCTTAGCCTCTCTGGTGTCAACACTCTGTCTGATTTTGTTTTTTTTTTTTTTTTTTTTTCCAAAATCAGACTTGAAACCAGAGAGGCTGAATACCGCACTGAGTCAATGCAGTCTTAGCCTCTCTGGTCTCAACACTCTGTCTGATTTTGGATTTTTTTTTTTTTTCCAAAGTCAGACTTGACACCAGAGAGGCTGAATACCGCACTGAGTCAATGCGGTCTTAGCCTCTCTGGTCTCAACACTCTGTCTGATTTTGGATTTTTTTTTTTTTTTTCAAAGTCAGACTTGACACCAGAGAGGCTGAATACCGCACTGAGTCAATGCGGTCTTAGCCTCTCTGGTCTCAACACTCTGTCTGATTTTGGATTTTTTTTTTTTTTTTTAAGTCAGACTTGACACCAGAGAGGCTGAATACCGCACTGAGTCAATGCGGTCTTAGCCTCTCTGGTGTCAACACTCTGTCTGATTTTGGATTTTTTTTTTTTTTTTCAAAGTCAGACTTGACACCAGAGAGGCTGAATACCGCACTGAGTCAATGCGGTCTTAGCCTCTCTGGTCTCAACACTCTGTCTGATTTTGGATTTTTTTTTTTTTTTCCAAAGTCAGACTTGACACCAGAGAGGCTGAATACCGCACTGAGTCAATGCGGTCTTAGCCTCTCTGGTGTCAACACTCTGTCTGATTTTGGATTTTTTTTTTTTTTCTAAAATCAGACTTGACACCAGAGAGGCTGAATACCGCACTGAGTCAATGCGGTCTTAGCCTCTCTGGTGTCAACACTCTGTCTGATTTTGGATTTTTTTTTTTTTTCCAAAGTCAGACTTGACACCAGAGAGGCTGAATACCGCACTGAGTCAATGCGGTCTTAGCCTCTCTGGTCTCAACACTCTGTCTGATTTTGGATTTTTTTTTTTTTTTTCAAAGTCAGACTTGACACCAGAGAGGCTGAATACCGCACTGAGTCAATGCGGTCTTAGCCTCTCTGGTGTCAACACTCTGTCTGATTTTGGATTTTTTTTTTTTTTTCAAAGTCAGACTTGACACCAGAGAGGCTGAATACCGCACTGAGTCAATGCGGTCTTAGCCTCTCTGGTGTCAACACTCTGTCTGATTTTGGATTTTTTTTTTTTTTTTCAAAGTCAGACTTGACACCAGAGAGGCTGAATACCGCACTGAGTCAATGCGGTCTTAGCCTCTCTGGTCTCAACACTCTGTCTGATTTTGGATTTTTTTTTTTTTTTCAAAGTCAGACTTGACACCAGAGAGGCTGAATACCGCACTGAGTCAATGCGGTCTTAGCCTCTCTGGTCTCAACACTCTGTCTGATTTTGGATTTTTTTTTTTTTTTTCAAAGTCAGACTTGACACCAGAGAGGCTGAATACCGCACTGAGTCAATGCGGTCTTAGCCTCTCTGGTCTCAACACTCTGTCTGATTTTGGATTTTTTTTTTTTTTTCAAAGTCAGACTTGACACCAGAGAGGCTGAATACCGCACTGAGTCAATGCGGTCTTAGCCTCTCTGGTGTCAACACTCTGTCTGATTTTGGATTTTTTTTTTTTTTTCAAAGTCAGACTTGACACCAGAGAGGCTGAATACCGCACTGAGTCAATGCGGTCTTAGCCTCTCTGGTGTCAACACTCTGTCTGATTTTGGATTTTTTTTTTTTTTTCAAAGTCAGACTTGACACCAGAGAGGCTGAATACCGCACTGAGTCAATGCGGTCTTAGCCTCTCTGGTCTCAACACTCTGTCTGATTTTGGATTTTTTTTTTTTTTTCAAAGTCAGACTTGACACCAGAGAGGCTGAATACCGCACTGAGTCAATGCGGTCTTAGCCTCTCTGGTCTCAACACTCTGTCTGATTTTGGATTTTTTTTTTTTTTCAAAGTCAGACTTGACACCAGAGAGGATACGCCTGAGTCAATGCGGTCTTAGCCTCTCTGGTGTCAACACTCTGTCTGATTTTGGATTTTTTTTTTTTTTCAAAATCAGACTTGACACCAGAGAGGCTGAATACCGCACTGAGTCAATGCGGTCTTAGCCTCTCTGGTGTCAACACTCTGTCTGATTTTGGATTTTTTTTTTTTTTTTCAAAGTCAGACTTGACACCAGAGAGGCTGAATACCGCACTGAGTCAATGCGGTCTTAGCCTCTCTGGTCTCAACACTCTGTCTGATTTTGGATTTTTTTTTTTTTTTTCAAAGTCAGACTTGACACCAGAGAGGCTGAATACCGCACTGAGTCAATGCGGTCTTAGCCTCTCTGGTCTCAACACTCTGTCTGATTTTGGATTTTTTTTTTTTTTTCAAAGTCAGACTTGACACCAGAGAGGCTGAATACCGCACTGAGTCAATGCGGTCTTAGCCTCTCTGGTGTCAACACTCTGTCTGATTTTGGATTTTTTTTTTTTTTTTCAAAGTCAGACTTGACACCAGAGAGGCTGAATACCGCACTGAGTCAATGCGGTCTTAGCCTCTCTGGTC
>NW_028152033.1:0-183761 GCF_964638095.1 Poromitra crassiceps
ATACCGCACTGAGTCAATGCGGTCTTAGCCTCTCTGGTCTCAACACTCTGTCTGATTTTGGATTTTTTTTTTTTTTTTCCAAAATCAGACTTGACACCAGAGAGGCTGAATACCGCACTGAGTCAATGCGGTCTTAGCCTCTCTGGTGTCAACACTCTGTCTGATTTTGGATTTTTTTTTTTTTTTTCCAAAATCAGACTTGACACCAGAGAGGCTGAATACCGCACTGAGTCAATGCGGTCTTAGCCTCTCTGGTCTCAACACTCTGTCTGATTTTGGATTTTTTTTTTTTTTTTCCAAAATCAGACTTGACACCAGAGAGGCTGAATACCGCACTGAGTCAATGCGGTCTTAGCCTCTCTGGTGTCAACACTCTGCCTGATTTTGGATTTTTTTTTTTTTTTTTCAAAAATCAGACTTGACACCAGAGAGGCTGAATACCGCACTGAGTCAATGCAGTCTTAGCCTCTCTGGTCTCAACACTCTGTCTGATTTTGGATTTTTTTTTTTTTTTTCCAAAATCAGACTTGACACCAGAGAGGCTGAATACCGCACTGAGTCAATGCGGTCTTAGCCTCTCTGGTCTCAACACTCTGTCTGATTTTTTTTTTTCCAAAATCAGACTTGACACCAGAGAGGTTGAATACCGCACTGAGTCAATGCGGTCTTAGCCTCTCTGGTGTCAACACTCTGTCTGATTTTGGATTTTTTTTTTTTTTTTTCCAAAATCAGACTTGACACCAGAGAGGCTGAATACCGCACTGAGTCAATGCTGTCTTAGCCTCTCTGGTGTCAACACTCTGTCTGATTTTGGATTTTTTTTTTTTTTTTTTCAAAAATCAGACTTGACACCATAGAGGCTGAATACCGCACTGAGTCAATGCGGTCTTAGCCTCTCTGGTGTCAACACTCTGTCTGATTTTGGATTTTTTTTTTTTTTTTCCAAAATCAGACTTGACACCAGAGAGGCTGAATACCGCACTGAGTCAATGCGGTCTTAGCCTCTCTGGTGTCAACACTCTGTCTGATTTTGGATTTTTTTTTTTTTTTTCCAAAATCAGACTTGACACCAGAGAGGCTGAATACCGCACTGAGTCAATGCGGTCTTAGCCTCTCTGGTCTCAACACTCTGTTTGATTTTGGATTTTTTTTTTTTTTTTCCAAAATCAGACTTGACACCAGAGAGGCTGAATACCGCACTGAGTCAATGCGGTCTTAGCCTCTCTGGTGTCAACACTCTGCCTGATTTTGGATTTTTTTTTTTTTTTTTCAAAAATCAGACTTGACACCAGAGAGGCTGAATACCGCACTGAGTCAATGCAGTCTTAGCCTCTCTGGTCTCAACACTCTGTCTGATTTTGGATTTTTTTTTTTTTTTTCCAAAATCAGACTTGACACCAGAGAGGCTGAATACCGCACTGAGTCAATGCGGTCTTAGCCTCTCTGGTCTCAACACTCTGTCTGATTTTTTTTTTTCCAAAATCAGACTTGACACCAGAGAGGTTGAATACCGCACTGAGTCAATGCGGTCTTAGCCTCTCTGGTGTCAACACTCTGTCTGATTTTGGATTTTTTTTTTTTTTTTTCAAAAATCAGACTTGACACCAGAGAGGCTGAATACCGCACTGAGTCAATGCTGTCTTAGCCTCTCTGGTGTCAACACTCTGTCTGATTTTGGATTTTTTTTTTTTTTTTTCAAAAATCAGACTTGACACCATAGAGGCTGAATACCGCACTGAGTCAATGCGGTCTTAGCCTCTCTGGTGTCAACACTCTGTCTGATTTTGGATTTTTTTTTTTTTTTTCCAAAATCAGACTTGACACCAGAGAGGCTGAATACCGCACTGAGTCAATGCGGTCTTAGCCTCTCTGGTCTCAACACTCTGTCTGATTTTGGATTTTTTTTTTTTTTTTTCCAAAATCAGACTTGACACCAGAGAGGCTGAATACCGCACTGAGTCAATGCGGTCTTAGCCTCTCTGGTGTCAACACTCTGCCTGATTTTGGATTTTTTTTTTTTTTTTTCAAAAATCAGACTTGACACCAGAGAGGCTGAATACCGCACTGAGTCAATGCGGTCTTAGCCTCTCTGGTCTCAACACTCTGTCTGATTTTGGATTTTTTTTTTCTTTTTTCCAAAATCAGACTTGACACCAGAGAGGCTGAATACTGCACTGAGTCAATGCGGTCTTAGCCTCTCTGGTGTCAACACTCTGTCTGATTTTGGATTTTTTTTTTTTTTTTTTCCAAAATCAGACTTGACACCATAGAGGCTGAATACCGCACTGAGTCAATGCGGTCTTAGCCTCTCTGGTGTCAACACTCTGTCTGATTTTGGATTTTTTTTTTTTTTCAAAAATCAGACTTGACACCAGAGAGGCTGAATACTGCACTGAGTCAATGCTGTCTTAGCCTCTCTGGTGTCAACACTCTGTCTGATTTTGGATTTTTTTTTTTTTTTTTTCCAAAATCAGACTTGACACCAGAGAGGCTGAATACCGCACTGAGTCAATGCGGTCTTAGCCTCTCTGGTGTCAACACTCTGTCTGATTTTGGATTTTTTTTTTTTTTTTCAAAAATCAGACTTGACACCAGAGAGGCTGAATACCGCACTGAGTCAATGCGGTCTTAGCCTCTCTGGTCTCAACACTCTCTCTGATTTTGGATTTTTTTTTTTTTTTTTCCAAAATCAGACTTGACACCAGAGAGGCTGAATACCGCACTGAGTCAATGCGGTCTTAGCCTCTCTGGTGTCAACACTCTGTCTGATTTTGGATTTTTTTTTTTTTTTTCCAAAATCAGACTTGACACCAGAGAGGCTGAATACCGCACTGAGTCAATGCGGTCTTAGCCTCTCTGGTCTCAACACTCTGTCTGATTTTGGATTTTTTTTTTTTTTTTTCCAAAATCAGACTTGACACCAGAGAGGCTGAATACCGCACTGAGTCAATGCTGTCTTAGCCTCTCTGGTGTCAACACTCTGTCTGATTTTGGATTTTTTTTTTTTTTTTTCCAAAATCAGACTTGACACCATAGAGGCTGAATACCGCACTGAGTCAATGCGGTCTTAGCCTCTCTGGTGTCAACACTCTGTCTGATTTTGGATTTTTTTTTTTTTTCCAAAATCAGACTTGACACCAGAGAGGCTGAATACTGCACTGAGTCAATGCGGTCTTAGCCTCTCTGGTGTCAACACTCTGTCTGATTTTGGATTTTTTTTTTTTTTTTTCAAAAATCAGACTTGACACCAGAGAGGCTGAATACCGCACTGAGTCAATGCGGTCTTAGCCTCTCTGGTCTCAACACTCTGTCTGATTTTGGATTTTTTTTTTTTTTTTTCCAAAATCAGACTTGACACCAGAGAGGCTGAATACCGCACTGAGTCAATGCTGTCTTAGCCTCTCTGGTGTCAACACTCTGTCTGATTTTGGATTTTTTTTTTTTTTTTTTCCAAAATCAGACTTGACACCAGAGAGGCTGAATACCGCACTGAGTCAATGCGGTCTTAGCCTCTCTGGTGTCAACACTCTGTCTCATTTTGGATTTTTTTTTTTTTTTTTCCAAAATCAGACTTGACACCAGAGAGGCTGAATACCGCACTGAGTCAATGCGGTCTTAGCCTCTCTGGTGTCAACACTCTGTCTGATTTTGGATTTTTTTTTTTTTTTTCCAAAATCAGACTTGACACCAGAGAGGCTGAATACCGCACTGAGTCAATGCGGTCTTAGCCTCTCTGGTCTCAACACTCTGTCTGATTTTGGATTTTTTTTTTTTTTTTTCCAAAATCAGACTTGACACCAGAGAGGCTGAATACCGCACTGAGTCAATGCTGTCTTAGCCTCTCTGGTGTCAACACTCTGTCTGATTTTGGATTTTTTTTTTTTTTTTTCCAAAATCAGACTTGACACCATAGAGGCTGAATACCGCACTGAGTCAATGCGGTCTTAGCCTCTCTGGTGTCAACACTCTGTCTGATTTTGGATTTTTTTTTTTTTTCCAAAATCAGACTTGACACCAGAGAGGCTGAATACTGCACTGAGTCAATGCGGTCTTAGCCTCTCTGGTGTCAACACTCTGTCTGATTTTGGATTTTTTTTTTTTTTTTCCAAAATCAGACTTGACACCAGAGAGGCTGAATACCGCACTGAGTCAATGCGGTCTTAGCCTCTCTGGTCTCAACACTCTGTCTGATTTTGGATTTTTTTTTTTTTTTTTCCAAAATCAGACTTGACACCAGAGAGGCTGAATACCGCACTGAGTCAATGCGGTCTTAGCCTCTCTGGTGTCAACACTCTGTCTGATTTTGGATTTTTTTTTTTTTTTTCAAAAATCAGACTTGACACCAGAGAGGCTGAATACCGCACTGAGTCAATGCGGTCTTAGCCTCTCTGGTCTCAACACTCTGTCTGATTTTGGATTTTTTTTTTTTTTTTTCCAAAATCAGACTTGACACCAGAGAGGCTGAATACCGCACTGAGTCAATGCGGTCTTAGCCTCTCTGGTGTCAACACTCTGCCTGATTTTGGATTTTTTTTTTTTTTTTCAAAAATCAGACTTGACACCAGAGAGGCTGAATACCGCACTGAGTCAATGCGGTCTTAGCCTCTCTGGTCTCAACACTCTGTCTGATTTTGGATTTTTTTTTTTTTTTTCCAAAATCAGACTTGACACCAGAGAGGCTGAATACCGCACTGAGTCAATGCGGTCTTAGCCTCTCTGGTCTCAACACTCTGTCTGATTTTGGATTTTTTTTTTTTTTTTCCAAAATCAGACTTGACACCAGAGAGGCTGAATACCGCACTGAGTCAATGCGGTCTTAGCCTCTCTGGTGTCAACACTCTGTCTGATTTTGGATTTTTTTTTTTTTTTTCCAAAATCAGACTTGACACCAGAGAGGCTGAATACCGCACTGAGTCAATGCGGTCTTAGCCTCTCTGGTCTCAACACTCTGTCTGATTTTGGATTTTTTTTTTTTTTTTCCAAAATCAGACTTGACACCAGAGAGGCTGAATACCGCACTGAGTCAATGCGGTCTTAGCCTCTCTGGTGTCAACACTCTGCCTGATTTTGGATTTTTTTTTTTTTTTTTCAAAAATCAGACTTGACACCAGAGAGGCTGAATACCGCACTGAGTCAATGCAGTCTTAGCCTCTCTGGTCTCAACACTCTGTCTGATTTTGGATTTTTTTTTTTTTTTTCCAAAATCAGACTTGACACCAGAGAGGCTGAATACCGCACTGAGTCAATGCGGTCTTAGCCTCTCTGGTCTCAACACTCTGTCTGATTTTTTTTTTTTCCAAAATCAGACTTGACACCAGAGAGGTTGAATACCGCACTGAGTCAATGCGGTCTTAGCCTCTCTGGTGTCAACACTCTGT
Source organism: Poromitra crassiceps (assembly GCF_964638095.1). Lineage (NCBI taxonomy): Eukaryota > Metazoa > Chordata > Actinopteri > Beryciformes > Melamphaidae > Poromitra > Poromitra crassiceps. The sequence goes on from NW_028152033.1 coordinate 5,379, forward strand.
CTGATTTTGGATTTTTTTTTTTTTTTTTCCAAAATCAGACTTGACACCAGAGAGGCTGAATACCGCACTGAGTCAATGCTGTCTTAGCCTCTCTGGTGTCAACACTCTGTCTGATTTTGGATTTTTTTTTTTTTTTTTTCAAAAATCAGACTTGACACCATAGAGGCTGAATACCGCACTGAGTCAATGCGGTCTTAGCCTCTCTGGTGTCAACACTCTGTCTGATTTTGGATTTTTTTTTTTTTTTTCCAAAATCAGACTTGACACCAGAGAGGCTGAATACCGCACTGAGTCAATGCGGTCTTAGCCTCTCTGGTCTCAACACTCTGTCTGATTTTGGATTTTTTTTTTTTTTTTCCAAAATCAGACTTGACACCAGAGAGGCTGAATACCGCACTGAGTCAATGCGGTCTTAGCCTCTCTGGTGTCAACACTCTGTCTGATTTTGGATTTTTTTTTTTTTTTTCCAAAATCAGACTTGACACCAGAGAGGCTGAATACCGCACTGAGTCAATGCGGTCTTAGCCTCTCTGGTCTCAACACTCTGTCTGATTTTGGATTTTTTTTTTTTTTTTCCAAAATCAGACTTGACACCAGAGAGGCTGAATACCGCACTGAGTCAATGCGGTCTTAGCCTCTCTGGTGTCAACACTCTGCCTGATTTTGGATTTTTTTTTTTTTTTTTCAAAAATCAGACTTGACACCAGAGAGGCTGAATACCGCACTGAGTCAATGCAGTCTTAGCCTCTCTGGTCTCAACACTCTGTCTGATTTTGGATTTTTTTTTTTTTTTTCCAAAATCAGACTTGACACCAGAGAGGCTGAATACCGCACTGAGTCAATGCGGTCTTAGCCTCTCTGGTCTCAACACTCTGTCTGATTTTTTTTTTTCCAAAATCAGACTTGACACCAGAGAGGTTGAATACCGCACTGAGTCAATGCGGTCTTAGCCTCTCTGGTGTCAACACTCTGTCTGATTTTGGATTTTTTTTTTTTTTTTTCCAAAATCAGACTTGACACCAGAGAGGCTGAATACCGCACTGAGTCAATGCTGTCTTAGCCTCTCTGGTGTCAACACTCTGTCTGATTTTGGATTTTTTTTTTTTTTTTTTCAAAAATCAGACTTGACACCATAGAGGCTGAATACCGCACTGAGTCAATGCGGTCTTAGCCTCTCTGGTGTCAACACTCTGTCTGATTTTGGATTTTTTTTTTTTTTTTTCCAAAATCAGACTTGACACCAGAGAGGCTGAATACCGCACTGAGTCAATGCGGTCTTAGCCTCTCTGGTGTCAACACTCTGTCTGATTTTGGATTTTTTTTTTTTTTTTCCAAAATCAGACTTGACACCAGAGAGGCTGAATACCGCACTGAGTCAATGCGGTCTTAGCCTCTCTGGTCTCAACACTCTGTTTGATTTTGGATTTTTTTTTTTTTTTTCCAAAATCAGACTTGACACCAGAGAGGCTGAATACCGCACTGAGTCAATGCGGTCTTAGCCTCTCTGGTGTCAACACTCTGCCTGATTTTGGATTTTTTTTTTTTTTTTTTCAAAAATCAGACTTGACACCAGAGAGGCTGAATACCGCACTGAGTCAATGCAGTCTTAGCCTCTCTGGTCTCAACACTCTGTCTGATTTTGGATTTTTTTTTTTTTTTTTCCAAAATCAGACTTGACACCAGAGAGGCTGAATACCGCACTGAGTCAATGCGGTCTTAGCCTCTCTGGTCTCAACACTCTGTCTGATTTTTTTTTTTTCCAAAATCAGACTTGACACCAGAGAGGTTGAATACCGCACTGAGTCAATGCGGTCTTAGCCTCTCTGGTGTCAACACTCTGTCTGATTTTGGATTTTTTTTTTTTTTTTTCAAAAATCAGACTTGACACCAGAGAGGCTGAATACCGCACTGAGTCAATGCTGTCTTAGCCTCTCTGGTGTCAACACTCTGTCTGATTTTGGATTTTTTTTTTTTTTTTTCAAAAATCAGACTTGACACCATAGAGGCTGAATACCGCACTGAGTCAATGCGGTCTTAGCCTCTCTGGTGTCAACACTCTGTCTGATTTTGGATTTTTTTTTTTTTTTTTCCAAAATCAGACTTGACACCAGAGAGGCTGAATACCGCACTGAGTCAATGCGGTCTTAGCCTCTCTGGTCTCAACACTCTGTCTGATTTTGGATTTTTTTTTTTTTTTTTCCAAAATCAGACTTGACACCAGAGAGGCTGAATACCGCACTGAGTCAATGCGGTCTTAGCCTCTCTGGTGTCAACACTCTGCCTGATTTTGGATTTTTTTTTTTTTTTTTCAAAAATCAGACTTGACACCAGAGAGGCTGAATACCGCACTGAGTCAATGCGGTCTTAGCCTCTCTGGTCTCAACACTCTGTCTGATTTTGGATTTTTTTTTTCTTTTTTCCAAAATCAGACTTGACACCAGAGAGGCTGAATACTGCACTGAGTCAATGCGGTCTTAGCCTCTCTGGTGTCAACACTCTGTCTGATTTTGGATTTTTTTTTTTTTTTTTTCCAAAATCAGACTTGACACCATAGAGGCTGAATACCGCACTGAGTCAATGCGGTCTTAGCCTCTCTGGTGTCAACACTCTGTCTGATTTTGGATTTTTTTTTTTTTTTCAAAAATCAGACTTGACACCAGAGAGGCTGAATACTGCACTGAGTCAATGCTGTCTTAGCCTCTCTGGTGTCAACACTCTGTCTGATTTTGGATTTTTTTTTTTTTTTTTTCCAAAATCAGACTTGACACCAGAGAGGCTGAATACCGCACTGAGTCAATGCGGTCTTAGCCTCTCTGGTGTCAACACTCTGTCTGATTTTGGATTTTTTTTTTTTTTTTCAAAAATCAGACTTGACACCAGAGAGGCTGAATACCGCACTGAGTCAATGCGGTCTTAGCCTCTCTGGTCTCAACACTCTCTCTGATTTTGGATTTTTTTTTTTTTTTTTCCAAAATCAGACTTGACACCAGAGAGGCTGAATACCGCACTGAGTCAATGCGGTCTTAGCCTCTCTGGTGTCAACACTCTGTCTGATTTTGGATTTTTTTTTTTTTTTTTCCAAAATCAGACTTGACACCAGAGAGGCTGAATACCGCACTGAGTCAATGCGGTCTTAGCCTCTCTGGTCTCAACACTCTGTCTGATTTTGGATTTTTTTTTTTTTTTTTCCAAAATCAGACTTGACACCAGAGAGGCTGAATACCGCACTGAGTCAATGCTGTCTTAGCCTCTCTGGTGTCAACACTCTGTCTGATTTTGGATTTTTTTTTTTTTTTTTTCCAAAATCAGACTTGACACCATAGAGGCTGAATACCGCACTGAGTCAATGCGGTCTTAGCCTCTCTGGTGTCAACACTCTGTCTGATTTTGGATTTTTTTTTTTTTTCCAAAATCAGACTTGACACCAGAGAGGCTGAATACTGCACTGAGTCAATGCGGTCTTAGCCTCTCTGGTGTCAACACTCTGTCTGATTTTGGATTTTTTTTTTTTTTTTTCAAAAATCAGACTTGACACCAGAGAGGCTGAATACCGCACTGAGTCAATGCGGTCTTAGCCTCTCTGGTCTCAACACTCTGTCTGATTTTGGATTTTTTTTTTTTTTTTTCCAAAATCAGACTTGACACCAGAGAGGCTGAATACCGCACTGAGTCAATGCTGTCTTAGCCTCTCTGGTGTCAACACTCTGTCTGATTTTGGATTTTTTTTTTTTTTTTTTCCAAAATCAGACTTGACACCAGAGAGGCTGAATACCGCACTGAGTCAATGCGGTCTTAGCCTCTCTGGTGTCAACACTCTGTCTCATTTTGGATTTTTTTTTTTTTTTTTCCAAAATCAGACTTGACACCAGAGAGGCTGAATACCGCACTGAGTCAATGCGGTCTTAGCCTCTCTGGTGTCAACACTCTGTCTGATTTTGGATTTTTTTTTTTTTTTTCCAAAATCAGACTTGACACCAGAGAGGCTGAATACCGCACTGAGTCAATGCGGTCTTAGCCTCTCTGGTCTCAACACTCTGTCTGATTTTGGATTTTTTTTTTTTTTTTTCCAAAATCAGACTTGACACCAGAGAGGCTGAATACCGCACTGAGTCAATGCTGTCTTAGCCTCTCTGGTGTCAACACTCTGTCTGATTTTGGATTTTTTTTTTTTTTTTTCCAAAATCAGACTTGACACCATAGAGGCTGAATACCGCACTGAGTCAATGCGGTCTTAGCCTCTCTGGTGTCAACACTCTGTCTGATTTTGGATTTTTTTTTTTTTTTCCAAAATCAGACTTGACACCAGAGAGGCTGAATACTGCACTGAGTCAATGCGGTCTTAGCCTCTCTGGTGTCAACACTCTGTCTGATTTTGGATTTTTTTTTTTTTTTTTCCAAAATCAGACTTGACACCAGAGAGGCTGAATACCGCACTGAGTCAATGCGGTCTTAGCCTCTCTGGTCTCAACACTCTGTCTGATTTTGGATTTTTTTTTTTTTTTTTCCAAAATCAGACTTGACACCAGAGAGGCTGAATACCGCACTGAGTCAATGCGGTCTTAGCCTCTCTGGTGTCAACACTCTGTCTGATTTTGGATTTTTTTTTTTTTTTTCAAAAATCAGACTTGACACCAGAGAGGCTGAATACCGCACTGAGTCAATGCGGTCTTAGCCTCTCTGGTCTCAACACTCTGTCTGATTTTGGATTTTTTTTTTTTTTTTTTCCAAAATCAGACTTGACACCAGAGAGGCTGAATACCGCACTGAGTCAATGCTGTCTTAGCCTCTCTGGTGTCAACACTCTGTCTGATTTTGGATTTTTTTTTTTTTTTTTTCCAAAATCAGACTTGACACCAGAGAGGCTGAATACCGCACTGAGTCAATGCGGTCTTAGCCTCTCTGGTGTCAACACTCTGTCTCATTTTGGATTTTTTTTTTTTTTTTCAAAAATCAGACTTGACACCAGAGAGGCTGAATACCGCACTGAGTCAATGCTGTCTTAGCCTCTCTGGTGTCAACACTCTGTCTGATTTTGGATTTTTTTTTTTTTTTTTCCAAAATCAGACTTGACACCATAGAGGCTGAATACCGCACTGAGTCAATGCGGTCTTAGCCTCTCTGGTGTCAACACTCTGTCTGATTTTGGATTTTTTTTTTTTTTTCCAAAATCAGACTTGACACCAGAGAGGCTGAATACTGCACTGAGTCAATGCGGTCTTAGCCTCTCTGGTGTCAACACTCTGTCTGATTTTGGATTTTTTTTTTTTTTTTTCCAAAATCAGACGACACCATAGAGGCTGAATACCGCACTGAGTCAATGCGGTCTTAGCCTCTCTGGTCTCAACACTCTGTCTGATTTTGGATTTTTTTTTTTTTTTTTTCCAAAATCAGACTTGACACCAGAGAGGCTGAATACCGCACTGAGTCAATGCTGTCTTAGCCTCTCTGGTGTCAACACTCTGTCTGATTTTGGATTTTTTTTTTTTTTTTTTTCCAAAATCAGACTTGACACCATAGAGGCTGAATACCGCACTGAGTCAATGCGGTCTTAGCCTCTCTGGTGTCAACACTCTGTCTGATTTTGGATTTTTTTTTTTTTTTTCCAAAATCAGACTTGACACCAGAGAGGCTGAATACCGCACTGAGTCAATGCGGTCTTAGCCTCTCTGGTGTCAACACTCTGTCTGATTTTGGATTTTTTTTTTTTTTTTTCAAAAATCAGACTTGACACCAGAGAGGCTGAATACCGCACTGAGTCAATGCGGTCTTAGCCTCTCTGGTCTCAACACTCTGTCTGATTTTGGATTTTTTTTTTTTTTTTTTCCAAAATCAGACTTGACACCAGAGAGGCTGAATACCGCACTGAGTCAATGCTGTCTTAGCCTCTCTGGTGTCAACACTCTGTCTGATTTTTGATTTTTTTTTTTTTTTTTTTCCAAAATCAGACTTGACACCATAGAGGCTGAATACCGCACTGAGTCAATGCGGTCTTAGCCTCTCTGGTGTCAACACTCTGTCTGATTTTGGATTTTTTTTTTTTTTTTTCCAAAATCAGACTTGACACCAGAGAGGCTGAATACCGCACTGAGTCAATGCGGTCTTAGCCTCTCTGGTCTCAACACTCTGTCTGATTTTGGATTTTTTTTTTTTTTTTTCCAAAATCAGACTTGACACCAGAGAGGCTGAATACCGCACTGAGTCAATGCGGTCTTAGCCTCTCTGGTGTCAACACTCTGCCTGATTTTGGATTTTTTTTTTTTTTTTTCAAAAATCAGACTTGACACCAGAGAGGCTGAATACCGCACTGAGTCAATGCGGTCTTAGCCTCTCTGGTCTCAACACTCTGTCTGATTTTGGATTTTTTTTTTCTTTTTTCCAAAATCAGACTTGACACCAGAGAGGCTGAATACTGCACTGAGTCAATGCGGTCTTAGCCTCTCTGGTGTCAACACTCTGTCTGATTTTGGATTTTTTTTTTTTTTTTTTCCAAAATCAGACTTGACACCATAGAGGCTGAATACCGCACTGAGTCAATGCGGTCTTAGCCTCTCTGGTGTCAACACTCTGTCTGATTTTGGATTTTTTTTTTTTTTTCCAAAATCAGACTTGACACCAGAGAGGCTGAATACTGCACTGAGTCAATGCGGTCTTAGCCTCTCTGGTGTCAACACTCTGTCTGATTTTGGATTTTTTTTTTTTTTTTTCCAAAATCAGACTTGACACCAGAGAGGCTGAATACCGCACTGAGTCAATGCGGTCTTAGCCTCTCTGGTGTCAACACTCTGTCTGATTTTGGATTTTTTTTTTTTTTTTTCCAAAATCAGACTTGACACCAGAGAGGCTGAATACCGCACTGAGTCAATGCTGTCTTAGCCTCTCTGGTGTCAACACTCTGTCTGATTTTGGATTTTTTTTTTTTTTTTTCCAAAATCAGACTTGACACCATAGAGGCTGAATACCGCACTGAGTCAATGCGGTCTTAGCCTCTCTGGTGTCAACACTCTGTCTGATTTTGGATTTTTTTTTTTTTTTTCCAAAATCAGACTTGACACCAGAGAGGCTGAATACTGCACTGAGTCAATGCGGTCTTAGCCTCTCTGGTGTCAACACTCTGTCTGATTTTGGATTTTTTTTTTTTTTTTTCCAAAATCAGACTTGACACCAGAGAGGCTGAATACCGCACTGAGTCAATGCGGTCTTAGCCTCTCTGGTCTCAACACTCTGTCTGATTTTGGATTTTTTTTTTTTTTTTCCAAAATCAGACTTGACACCAGAGAGGCTGAATACCGCACTGAGTCAATGCGGTCTTAGCCTCTCTGGTGTCAACACTCTGTCTGATTTTGGATTTTTTTTTTTTTTTTTTCCAAAATCAGACTTGACACCAGAGAGGCTGAATACCGCACTGAGTCAATGCGGTCTTAGCCTCTCTGGTCTCAACACTCTGTCTGATTTTGGATTTTTTTTTTTTTTTTTCCAAAATCAGACTTGACACCAGAGAGGCTGAATACCGCACTGAGTCAATGCTGTCTTAGCCTCTCTGGTGTCAACACTCTGTCTGATTTTGGATTTTTTTTTTTTTTTTTCCCAAAATCAGACTTGACACCATAGAGGCTGAATACCGCACTGAGTCAATGCGGTCTTAGCCTCTCTGGTGTCAACACTCTGTCTGATTTTGGATTTTTTTTTTTTTTTTCCAAAATCAGACTTGACACCAGAGAGGCTGAATACCGCACTGAGTCAATGCTGTCTTAGCCTCTCTGGTGTCAACACTCTGTCTGATTTTGGATTTTTTTTTTTTTTTTTTCCAAAATCAGACTTGACACCATAGAGGCTGAATACCGCACTGAGTCAATGCGGTCTTAGCCTCTCTGGTGTCAACACTCTGTCTGATTTTGGATTTTTTTTTTTTTTTTTCAAAAATCAGACTTGACACCAGAGAGGCTGAATACCGCACTGAGTCAATGCGGTCTTAGCCTCTCTGGTCTCAACACTCTGTCTGATTTTGGATTTTTTTTTTTTTTTTTCCAAAATCAGACTTGACACCAGAGAGGCTGAATACCGCACTGAGTCAATGCTGTCTTAGCCTCTCTGGTGTCAACACTCTGTCTGATTTTGGATTTTTTTTTTTTTTTTTTTCCAAAATCAGACTTGACACCATAGAGGCTGAATACCGCACTGAGTCAATGCGGTCTTAGCCTCTCTGGTGTCAACACTCTGTCTGATTTTGGATTTTTTTTTTTTTTTTCCAAAATCAGACTTGACACCAGAGAGGCTGAATACCGCACTGAGTCAATGCGGTCTTAGCCTCTCTGGTGTCAACACTCTGTCTGATTTTGGATTTTTTTTTTTTTTTTCAAAAATCAGACTTGACACCAGAGAGGCTGAATACCGCACTGAGTCAATGCGGTCTTAGCCTCTCTGGTCTCAACACTCTGTCTGATTTTGGATTTTTTTTTTTTTTTTTCCAAAATCAGACTTGACACCAGAGAGGCTGAATACCGCACTGAGTCAATGCTGTCTTAGCCTCTCTGGTGTCAACACTCTGTCTGATTTTGGATTTTTTTTTTTTTTTTTTTCCAAAATCAGACTTGACACCATAGAGGCTGAATACCGCACTGAGTCAATGCGGTCTTAGCCTCTCTGGTGTCAACACTCTGTCTGATTTTGGATTTTTTTTTTTTTTTTCCAAAATCAGACTTGACACCAGAGAGGCTGAATACCGCACTGAGTCAATGCGGTCTTAGCCTCTCTGGTCTCAACACTCTGTCTGATTTTGGATTTTTTTTTTTTTTTTTCCAAAATCAGACTTGACACCAGAGAGGCTGAATACCGCACTGAGTCAATGCGGTCTTAGCCTCTCTGGTGTCAACACTCTGCCTGATTTTGGATTTTTTTTTTTTTTTTTCAAAAATCAGACTTGACACCAGAGAGGCTGAATACCGCACTGAGTCAATGCGGTCTTAGCCTCTCTGGTCTCAACACTCTGTCTGATTTTGGATTTTTTTTTTCTTTTTTCCAAAATCAGACTTGACACCAGAGAGGCTGAATACTGCACTGAGTCAATGCGGTCTTAGCCTCTCTGGTGTCAACACTCTGTCTGATTTTGGATTTTTTTTTTTTTTTTTTCCAAAATCAGACTTGACACCATAGAGGCTGAATACCGCACTGAGTCAATGCGGTCTTAGCCTCTCTGGTGTCAACACTCTGTCTGATTTTGGATTTTTTTTTTTTTTTCCAAAATCAGACTTGACACCAGAGAGGCTGAATACTGCACTGAGTCAATGCGGTCTTAGCCTCTCTGGTGTCAACACTCTGTCTGATTTTGGATTTTTTTTTTTTTTTTTCCAAAATCAGACTTGACACCAGAGAGGCTGAATACCGCACTGAGTCAATGCGGTCTTAGCCTCTCTGGTCTCAACACTCTGTCTGATTTTGGATTTTTTTTTTTTTTTTTCCAAAATCAGACTTGACACCAGAGAGGCTGAATACCGCACTGAGTCAATGCGGTCTTAGCCTCTCTGGTGTCAACACTCTGTCTGATTTTGGATTTTTTTTTTTTTTTTTCCAAAATCAGACTTGACACCAGAGAGGCTGAATACCGCACTGAGTCAATGCTGTCTTAGCCTCTCTGGTGTCAACACTCTGTCTGATTTTGGATTTTTTTTTTTTTTTTTCCAAAATCAGACTTGACACCATAGAGGCTGAATACCGCACTGAGTCAATGCGGTCTTAGCCTCTCTGGTGTCAACACTCTGTCTGATTTTGGATTTTTTTTTTTTTTTCCAAAATCAGACTTGACACCAGAGAGGCTGAATACTGCACTGAGTCAATGCGGTCTTAGCCTCTCTGGTGTCAACACTCTGTCTGATTTTGGATTTTTTTTTTTTTTTTTCCAAAATCAGACTTGACACCAGAGAGGCTGAATACCGCACTGAGTCAATGCGGTCTTAGCCTCTCTGGTCTCAACACTCTGTCTGATTTTGGATTTTTTTTTTTTTTTCCAAAATCAGACTTGACACCAGAGAGGCTGAATACCGCACTGAGTCAATGCGGTCTTAGCCTCTCTGGTGTCAACACTCTGTCTGATTTTGGATTTTTTTTTTTTTTTTTCCAAAATCAGACTTGACACCAGAGAGGCTGAATACCGCACTGAGTCAATGCGGTCTTAGCCTCTCTGGTCTCAACACTCTGTCTGATTTTGGATTTTTTTTTTTTTTTTTCCAAAATCAGACTTGACACCAGAGAGGCTGAATACCGCACTGAGTCAATGCTGTCTTAGCCTCTCTGGTGTCAACACTCTGTCTGATTTTGGATTTTTTTTTTTTTTTTTCCCAAAATCAGACTTGACACCATAGAGGCTGAATACCGCACTGAGTCAATGCGGTCTTAGCCTCTCTGGTGTCAACACTCTGTCTGATTTTGGATTTTTTTTTTTTTTTTCCAAAATCAGACTTGACACCAGAGAGGCTGAATACCGCACTGAGTCAATGCTGTCTTAGCCTCTCTGGTGTCAACACTCTGTCTGATTTTGGATTTTTTTTTTTTTTTTTTCCAAAATCAGACTTGACACCATAGAGGCTGAATACCGCACTGAGTCAATGCGGTCTTAGCCTCTCTGGTGTCAACACTCTGCCTGATTTTGGATTTTTTTTTTTTTTTTTTCAAAAATCAGACTTGACACCAGAGAGGCTGAATACCGCACTGAGTCAATGCGGTCTTAGCCTCTCTGGTCTCAACACTCTGTCTGATTTTGGATTTTTTTTTTCTTTTTTCCAAAATCAGACTTGACACCAGAGAGGCTGAATACTGCACTGAGTCAATGCGGTCTTAGCCTCTCTGGTGTCAACACTCTGTCTGATTTTGGATTTTTTTTTTTTTTTTTTTCCAAAATCAGACTTGACACCATAGAGGCTGAATACCGCACTGAGTCAATGCGGTCTTAGCCTCTCTGGTGTCAACACTCTGTCTGATTTTGGATTTTTTTTTTTTTTCCAAAATCAGACTTGACACCAGAGAGGCTGAATACTGCACTGAGTCAATGCGGTCTTAGCCTCTCTGGTGTCAACACTCTGTCTGATTTTGGATTTTTTTTTTTTTTTTTCCAAAATCAGACTTGACACCAGAGAGGCTGAATACCGCACTGAGTCAATGCGGTCTTAGCCTCTCTGGTCTCAACACTCTGTCTGATTTTGGATTTTTTTTTTTTTTTCCAAAATCAGACTTGACACCAGAGAGGCTGAATACCGCACTGAGTCAATGCGGTCTTAGCCTCTCTGGTGTCAACACTGTCTGATTTTGGATTTTTTTTTTTTTTTTTCCAAAATCAGACTTGACACCAGAGAGGCTGAATACCGCACTGAGTCAATGCGGTCTTAGCCTCTCTGGTCTCAACACTCTTTCTGATTTTGGATTTTTTTTTTTTTTTCCAAAATCAGACTTGACACCAGAGAGGCTGAGTACCGCACTGAGTCAATGCGGTCTTAGCCTCTCTGGTGTCAACACTCTGTCTGATTTTGGATTTTTTTTTTTTTTTTCAAAAATCAGACTTGACACCAGAGAGGCTGAATACCGCACTGAGTCAATGCGGTCTTAGCCTCTCTGGTCTCAACACTCTGTCTGATTTTTTTTTTTCCAAAATCAGACTTGACACCAGAGAGGCTGAATACCGCACTGAGTCAATGCGGTCTTAGCCTCTCTGGTGTCAACACTCTGTCTGATTTTGGATTTTTTTTTTTTTTTTTTCCAAAATCAGACTTGACACCAGAGAGGCTGAATACCGCACTGAGTCAATGCGGTCTTAGCCTCTCTGGTCTCAACACTCTGTCTGATTTTGGATTTTTTTTTTTTTTTTTTCCAAAATCAGACTTGACACCATAGAGGCTGAATACCGCACTGAGTCAATGCGGTCTTAGCCTCTCTGGTGTCAACACTCTGTCTGATTTTGGATTTTTTTTTTTTTTTTTTCCAAAATCAGACTTGACACCAGAGAGGCTGAATACCGCACTGAGTCAATGCGGTCTTAGCCTCTCTGGTGTCAACACTCTGCCTGATTTTGGATTTTTTTTTTTTTTTTTCAAAAATCAGACTTGACACCAGAGAGGCTGAATACCGCACTGAGTCAATGCGGTCTTAGCCTCTCTGGTCTCAACACTCTGTCTGATTTTGGATTTTTTTTTTCTTTTTTCCAAAATCAGACTTGACACCAGAGAGGCTGAATACTGCACTGAGTCAATGCGGTCTTAGCCTCTCTGGTGTCAACACTCTGTCTGATTTTGGATTTTTTTTTTTTTTTTTTCCAAAATCAGACTTGACACCATAGAGGCTGAATACCGCACTGAGTCAATGCGGTCTTAGCCTCTCTGGTGTCAACACTCTGTCTGATTTTGGATTTTTTTTTTTTTTCCAAAATCAGACTTGACACCAGAGAGGCTGAATACTGCACTGAGTCAATGCGGTCTTAGCGTCTCTGGTGTCAACACTCTGTCTGATTTTGGATTTTTTTTTTTTTTTTTCCAAAATCAGACTTGACACCAGAGAGGCTGAATACCGCACTGAGTCAATGCGGTCTTAGCCTCTCTGGTCTCAACACTCTGTCTGATTTTGGATTTTTTTTTTTTTTTCCAAAATCAGACTTGACACCAGAGAGGCTGAATACCGCACTGAGTCAATGCGGTCTTAGCCTCTCTGGTGTCAACACTGTCTGATTTTGGATTTTTTTTTTTTTTTTTCCAAAATCAGACTTGACACCAGAGAGGCTGAATACCGCACTGAGTCAATGCGGTCTTAGCCTCTCTGGTCTCAACACTCTTTCTGATTTTGGATTTTTTTTTTTTTTTTCCAAAATCAGACTTGACACCAGAGAGGCTGAGTACCGCACTGAGTCAATGCGGTCTTAGCCTCTCTGGTGTCAACACTCTGTCTGATTTTGGATTTTTTTTTTTTTTTTCAAAAATCAGACTTGACACCAGAGAGGCTGAATACCGCACTGAGTCAATGCGGTCTTAGCCTCTCTGGTCTCAACACTCTGTCTGATTTTTTTTTTTTCCAAAATCAGACTTGACACCAGAGAGGCTGAATACCGCACTGAGTCAATGCGGTCTTAGCCTCTCTGGTGTCAACACTCTGTCTGATTTTGGATTTTTTTTTTTTTTTTTCCAAAATCAGACTTGACACCATAGAGGCTGAATACCGCACTGAGTCAATGCGGTCTTAGCCTCTCTGGTGTCAACACTCTGTCTGATTTTGGATTTTTTTTTTTTTTTTCCAAAATCAGACTTGACACCAGAGAGGCTGAATACCGCACTGAGTCAATGCGGTCTTAGCCTCTCTGGTCTCAACACTCTGTCTGATTTTGGATTTTTTTTTTTTTTTTTTCAAAATCAGACTTGACACCAGAGAGGCTGAATACCGCACTGAGTCAATGCGGTCTTAGCCTCTCTGGTGTCAACACTCTGCCTGATTTTGGATTTTTTTTTTTTTTTTTCAAAAATCAGACTTGACACCAGAGAGGCTGAATACCGCACTGAGTCAATGCGGTCTTAGCCTCTCTGGTCTCAACACTCTGTCTGATTTTGGATTTTTTTTTTTTTTTTCCAAAATCAGACTTGACACCAGAGAGGCTGAATACCGCACTGAGTCAATGCGGTCTTAGCCTCTCTGGTGTCAACACTCTGTCTGATTTTGGATTTTTTTTTTTTTTTTCCAAAATCAGACTTGACACCAGAGAGGCTGAATACCGCACTGAGTCAATGCGGTCTTAGCCTCTCTGGTCTCAACACTCTGTCTGATTTTGGATTTTTTTTTTTTTTTTTCCAAAATCAGACTTGACACCAGAGAGGCTGAATACCGCACTGAGTCAATGCGGTCTTAGCCTCTCTGGTGTCAACACTCTGTCTGATTTAGGATTTTTTTTTTTTTTTTTCCAAAATCAGACTTGACACCAGAGAGGCTGAATACCGCACTGAGTCAATGCGGTCTTAGCCTCTCTGGTGTCAACACTCTGTCTGATTTTGGATTTTTTTTTTTTTTTTTCCAAAATCAGACTTGACACCAGAGAGGCTGAATACCGCACTGAGTCAATGCGGTCTTAGCCTCTCTGGTCTCAACACTCTGTCTGATTTTGGATTTTTTTTTTTTTTTTCCAAAATCAGACTTGACACCAGAGAGGCTGAATACCGCACTGAGTCAATGCGGTCTTAGCCTCTCTGGTGTCAACACTCTGTCTGATTTTGGATTTTTTTTTTTTTTTTCCAAAATCAGACTTGACACCAGAGAGGCTGAATACCGCACTGAGTCAATGCGGTCTTAGCCTCTCTGGTCTCAACACTGTCTGATTTTGGATTTTTTTTTTTTTTTTCCAAAATCAGACTTGACACCAGAGAGGCTGAATACCGCACTGAGTCAATGCGGTCTTAGCCTCTCTGGTGTCAACACTCTGCCTGATTTTGGATTTTTTTTTTTTTTTTTCAAAAATCAGACTTGACACCAGAGAGGCTGAATACCGCACTGAGTCAATGCGGTCTTAGCCTCTCTGGTCTCAACACTGTCTGATTTTGGATTTTTTTTTTTTTTTTCCAAAATCAGACTTGACACCAGAGAGGCTGAATACCGCACTGAGTCAATGCGGTCTTAGCCTCTCTGGTCTCAACACTCTGTCTGATTTTTTTTTTTCCAAAATCAGACTTGACACCAGAGAGGCTGAATACCGCACTGAGTCAATGCGGTCTTAGCCTCTCTTGTGTCAACACTCTGTCTGATTTTGGATTTTTTTTTTTTTTTTTCCAAAATCAGACTTGACACCAGAGAGGCTGAATACCGCACTGAGTCAATGCTGTCTTAGCCTCTCTGGTGTCAACACTCTGTCTGATTTTGGATTTTTTTTTTTTTTTTTTCCAAAATCAGACTTGACACCATAGAGGCTGAATACCGCACTGAGTCAATGCGGTCTTAGCCTCTCTGGTGTCAACACTCTGTCTGATTTTGGATTTTTTTTTTTTTTTTCCGAAATCAGACTTGACACCAGAGAGGCTGAATACCGCACTGAGTCAATGCGGTCTTAGCCTCTCTGGTCTCAACACTCTGTCTGATTTTGGATTTTTTTTTTTTTTTTTCCAAAATCAGACTTGACACCAGAGAGGCTGAATACCGCACTGAGTCAATGCGGTCTTAGCCTCTCTGGTGTCAACACTCTGCCTGATTTTGGATTTTTTTTTTTTTTTTTTCAAAAATCAGACTTGACACCAGAGAGGCTGAATACCGCACTGAGTCAATGCGGTCTTAGCCTCTCTGGTCTCAACACTCTGTCTGATTTTGGATTTTTTTTTTTTTTTTCCAAAATCAGACTTGACACCAGAGAGGCTGAATACCGCACTGAGTCAATGCGGTCTTAGCCTCTCTGGTCTCAACACTCTGTCTGATTTTGGATTTTTTTTTTTTTTTTCCAAAATCAGACTTGACACCAGAGAGGCTGAATACCGCACTGAGTCAATGCGGTCTTAGCCTCTCTGGTGTCAACACTCTGTCTGATTTTGGATTTTTTTTTTTTTTTTCCAAAATCAGACTTGACACCAGAGAGGCTGAATACCGCACTGAGTCAATGCGGTCTTAGCCTCTCTGGTCTCAACACTCTGTCTGATTTTGGATTTTTTTTTTTTTTTTCCAAAATCAGACTTGACACCAGAGAGGCTGAATACCGCACTGAGTCAATGCGGTCTTAGCCTCTCTGGTGTCAACACTCTGCCTGATTTTGGATTTTTTTTTTTTTTTTTCAAAAATCAGACTTGACACCAGAGAGGCTGAATACCGCACTGAGTCAATGCAGTCTTAGCCTCTCTGGTCTCAACACTCTGTCTGATTTTGGATTTTTTTTTTTTTTTTCCAAAATCAGACTTGACACCAGAGAGGCTGAATACCGCACTGAGTCAATGCGGTCTTAGCCTCTCTGGTCTCAACACTCTGTCTGATTTTGGATTTTTTTTTTTTTTTTCCAAAATCAGACTTGACACCAGAGAGGCTGAATACCGCACTGAGTCAATGCGGTCTTAGCCTCTCTGGTGTCAACACTCTGCCTGATTTTGGATTTTTTTTTTTTTTTTTCAAAAATCAGACTTGACACCAGAGAGGCTGAATACCGCACTGAGTCAATGCAGTCTTAGCCTCTCTGGTCTCAACACTCTGTCTGATTTTGGATTTTTTTTTTTTTTTTCCAAAATCAGACTTGACACCAGAGAGGCTGAATACCGCACTGAGTCAATGCGGTCTTAGCCTCTCTGGTCTCAACACTCTGTCTGATTTTTTTTTTTTCCAAAATCAGACTTGACACCAGAGAGGTTGAATACCGCACTGAGTCAATGCGGTCTTAGCCTCTCTGGTGTCAACACTCTGTCTGATTTTGGATTTTTTTTTTTTTTTTTCCAAAATCAGACTTGACACCAGAGAGGCTGAATACCGCACTGAGTCAATGCGGTCTTAGCCTCTCTGGTCTCAACACTCTTTCTGATTTTGGATTTTTTTTTTTTTTTCCAAAATCAGACTTGACACCAGAGAGGCTGAGTACCGCACTGAGTCAATGCGGTCTTAGCCTCTCTGGTGTCAACACTCTGTCTGATTTTGGATTTTTTTTTTTTTTTTCAAAAATCAGACTTGACACCAGAGAGGCTGAATACCGCACTGAGTCAATGCGGTCTTAGCCTCTCTGGTCTCAACACTCTGT
Organism: Poromitra crassiceps; assembly: GCF_964638095.1. Taxonomy (NCBI): domain Eukaryota; kingdom Metazoa; phylum Chordata; class Actinopteri; order Beryciformes; family Melamphaidae; genus Poromitra; species Poromitra crassiceps. The sequence continues at coordinate 22,090 of NW_028152033.1, forward strand.
CTGATTTTTTTTTTTCCAAAATCAGACTTGACACCAGAGAGGCTGAATACCGCACTGAGTCAATGCGGTCTTAGCCTCTCTGGTGTCAACACTCTGTCTGATTTTGGATTTTTTTTTTTTTTTTTCCAAAATCAGACTTGACACCAGAGAGGCTGAATACCGCACTGAGTCAATGCGGTCTTAGCCTCTCTGGTCTCAACACTCTGTCTGATTTTGGATTTTTTTTTTTTTTTTTTCCAAAATCAGACTTGACACCAGAGAGGCTGAATACCGCACTGAGTCAATGCGGTCTTAGCCTCTCTGGTGTCAACACTCTGCCTGATTTTGGATTTTTTTTTTTTTTTTTCAAAAATCAGACTTGACACCAGAGAGGCTGAATACCGCACTGAGTCAATGCGGTCTTAGCCTCTCTGGTCTCAACACTCTGTCTGATTTTGGATTTTTTTTTTTTTTTTCCAAAATCAGACTTGACACCAGAGAGGCTGAATACCGCACTGAGTCAATGCGGTCTTAGCCTCTCTGGTCTCAACACTCTGTCTGATTTTGGATTTTTTTTTTTTTTTTCCAAAATCAGACTTGACACCAGAGAGGCTGAATACCGCACTGAGTCAATGCGGTCTTAGCCTCTCTGGTGTCAACACTCTGTCTGATTTTGGATTTTTTTTTTTTTTTTCCAAAATCAGACTTGACACCAGAGAGGCTGAATACCGCACTGAGTCAATGCGGTCTTAGCCTCTCTGGTCTCAACACTGTCTGATTTTGGATTTTTTTTTTTTTTTTCCAAAATCAGACTTGACACCAGAGAGGCTGAATACCGCACTGAGTCAATGCGGTCTTAGCCTCTCTGGTGTCAACACTCTGCCTGATTTTGGATTTTTTTTTTTTTTTTTCAAAAATCAGACTTGACACCAGAGAGGCTGAATACCGCACTGAGTCAATGCGGTCTTAGCCTCTCTGGTCTCAACACTGTCTGATTTTGGATTTTTTTTTTTTTTTTCCAAAATCAGACTTGACACCAGAGAGGCTGAATACCGCACTGAGTCAATGCGGTCTTAGCCTCTCTGGTCTCAACACTCTGTCTGATTTTTTTTTTTCCAAAATCAGACTTGACACCAGAGAGGCTGAATACCGCACTGAGTCAATGCGGTCTTAGCCTCTCTGGTGTCAACACTCTGTCTGATTTTGGATTTTTTTTTTTTTTTTTCCAAAATCAGACTTGACACCAGAGAGGCTGAATACCGCACTGAGTCAATGCTGTCTTAGCCTCTCTGGTGTCAACACTCTGTCTGATTTTGGATTTTTTTTTTTTTTTTTTCCAAAATCAGACTTGACACCATAGAGGCTGAATACCGCACTGAGTCAATGCGGTCTTAGCCTCTCTGGTGTCAACACTCTGTCTGATTTTGGATTTTTTTTTTTTTTTTCCAAAATCAGACTTGACACCAGAGAGGCTGAATACCGCACTGAGTCAATGCGGTCTTAGCCTCTCTGGTCTCAACACTCTGTCTGATTTTGGATTTTTTTTTTTTTTTTTCCAAAATCAGACTTGACACCAGAGAGGCTGAATACCGCACTGAGTCAATGCGGTCTTAGCCTCTCTGGTGTCAACACTCTGCCTGATTTTGGATTTTTTTTTTTTTTTTTTCAAAAATCAGACTTGACACCAGAGAGGCTGAATACCGCACTGAGTCAATGCGGTCTTAGCCTCTCTGGTCTCAACACTCTGTCTGATTTTGGATTTTTTTTTTTTTTTTCCAAAATCAGACTTGACACCAGAGAGGCTGAATACCGCACTGAGTCAATGCGGTCTTAGCCTCTCTGGTCTCAACACTCTGTCTGATTTTGGATTTTTTTTTTTTTTTTCCAAAATCAGACTTGACACCAGAGAGGCTGAATACCGCACTGAGTCAATGCGGTCTTAGCCTCTCTGGTGTCAACACTCTGTCTGATTTTGGATTTTTTTTTTTTTTTTCCAAAATCAGACTTGACACCAGAGAGGCTGAATACCGCACTGAGTCAATGCGGTCTTAGCCTCTCTGGTCTCAACACTCTGTCTGATTTTGGATTTTTTTTTTTTTTTTCCAAAATCAGACTTGACACCAGAGAGGCTGAATACCGCACTGAGTCAATGCGGTCTTAGCCTCTCTGGTGTCAACACTCTGCCTGATTTTGGATTTTTTTTTTTTTTTTTCAAAAATCAGACTTGACACCAGAGAGGCTGAATACCGCACTGAGTCAATGCAGTCTTAGCCTCTCTGGTCTCAACACTCTGTCTGATTTTGGATTTTTTTTTTTTTTTCCAAAATCAGACTTGACACCAGAGAGGCTGAATACCGCACTGAGTCAATGCGGTCTTAGCCTCTCTGGTCTCAACACTCTGTCTGATTTTGGATTTTTTTTTTTTTTTTCCAAAATCAGACTTGACACCAGAGAGGCTGAATACCGCACTGAGTCAATGCGGTCTTAGCCTCTCTGGTGTCAACACTCTGCCTGATTTTGGATTTTTTTTTTTTTTTTTCAAAAATCAGACTTGACACCAGAGAGGCTGAATACCGCACTGAGTCAATGCAGTCTTAGCCTCTCTGGTCTCAACACTCTGTCTGATTTTGGATTTTTTTTTTTTTTTTCCAAAATCAGACTTGACACCAGAGAGGCTGAATACCGCACTGAGTCAATGCGGTCTTAGCCTCTCTGGTCTCAACACTCTGTCTGATTTTTTTTTTTCCAAAATCAGACTTGACACCAGAGAGGTTGAATACCGCACTGAGTCAATGCGGTCTTAGCCTCTCTGGTGTCAACACTCTGTCTGATTTTGGATTTTTTTTTTTTTTTTTCCAAAATCAGACTTGACACCAGAGAGGCTGAATACCGCACTGAGTCAATGCGGTCTTAGCCTCTCTGGTCTCAACACTCTTTCTGATTTTGGATTTTTTTTTTTTTTTCCAAAATCAGACTTGACACCAGAGAGGCTGAGTACCGCACTGAGTCAATGCGGTCTTAGCCTCTCTGGTGTCAACACTCTGTCTGATTTTGGATTTTTTTTTTTTTTTTCAAAAATCAGACTTGACACCAGAGAGGCTGAATACCGCACTGAGTCAATGCGGTCTTAGCCTCTCTGGTCTCAACACTCTGTCTGATTTTTTTTTTTCCAAAATCAGACTTGACACCAGAGAGGCTGAATACCGCACTGAGTCAATGCGGTCTTAGCCTCTCTGGTGTCAACACTCTGTCTGATTTTGGATTTTTTTTTTTTTTTTTCCAAAATCAGACTTGACACCAGAGAGGCTGAATACCGCACTGAGTCAATGCGGTCTTAGCCTCTCTGGTCTCAACACTCTGTCTGATTTTGGATTTTTTTTTTTTTTTTTTCCAAAATCAGACTTGACACCAGAGAGGCTGAATACCGCACTGAGTCAATGCGGTCTTAGCCTCTCTGGTGTCAACACTCTGCCTGATTTTGGATTTTTTTTTTTTTTTTTCAAAAATCAGACTTGACACCAGAGAGGCTGAATACCGCACTGAGTCAATGCGGTCTTAGCCTCTCTGGTCTCAACACTCTGTCTGATTTTGGATTTTTTTTTTCTTTTTTCCAAAATCAGACTTGACACCAGAGAGGCTGAATACTGCACTGAGTCAATGCGGTCTTAGCCTCTCTGGTGTCAACACTCTGTCTGATTTTGGATTTTTTTTTTTTTTTTTCCAAAATCAGACTTGACACCATAGAGGCTGAATACCGCACTGAGTCAATGCGGTCTTAGCCTCTCTGGTGTCAACACTCTGTCTGATTTTGGATTTTTTTTTTTTTTTTTTCCAAAATCAGACTTGACACCAGAGAGGCTGAATACCGCACTGAGTCAATGCGGTCTTAGCCTCTCTGGTGTCAACACTCTGCCTGATTTTGGATTTTTTTTTTTTTTTTTCAAAAATCAGACTTGACACCAGAGAGGCTGAATACCGCACTGAGTCAATGCGGTCTTAGCCTCTCTGGTCTCAACACTCTGTCTGATTTTGGATTTTTTTTTTCTTTTTTCCAAAATCAGACTTGACACCAGAGAGGCTGAATACTGCACTGAGTCAATGCGGTCTTAGCCTCTCTGGTGTCAACACTCTGTCTGATTTTGGATTTTTTTTTTTTTTTTTTCCAAAATCAGACTTGACACCATAGAGGCTGAATACCGCACTGAGTCAATGCGGTCTTAGCCTCTCTGGTGTCAACACTCTGTCTGATTTTGGATTTTTTTTTTTTTTCCAAAATCAGACTTGACACCAGAGAGGCTGAATACTGCACTGAGTCAATGCGGTCTTAGCGTCTCTGGTGTCAACACTCTGTCTGATTTTGGATTTTTTTTTTTTTTTTTCCAAAATCAGACTTGACACCAGAGAGGCTGAATACCGCACTGAGTCAATGCGGTCTTAGCCTCTCTGGTCTCAACACTCTGTCTGATTTTGGATTTTTTTTTTTTTTTCCAAAATCAGACTTGACACCAGAGAGGCTGAATACCGCACTGAGTCAATGCGGTCTTAGCCTCTCTGGTGTCAACACTGTCTGATTTGGGATTTTTTTTTTTTTTTTTCCAAAATCAGACTTGACACCAGAGAGGCTGAATACTGCACTGAGTCAATGCGGTCTTAGCCTCTCTGGTCTCAACACTCTTTCTGATTTTGGATTTTTTTTTTTTTTTTTCCAAAATCAGACTTGACACCAGAGAGGCTGAGTACCGCACTGAGTCAATGCGGTCTTAGCCTCTCTGGTGTCAACACTCTGTCTGATTTTGGATTTTTTTTTTTTTTTTCAAAAATCAGACTTGACACCAGAGAGGCTGAATACCGCACTGAGTCAATGCGGTCTTAGCCTCTCTGGTCTCAACACTCTGTCTGATTTTTTTTTTTCCAAAATCAGACTTGACACCAGAGAGGCTGAATACCGCACTGAGTCAATGCGGTCTTAGCCTCTCTGGTGTCAACACTCTGTCTGATTTTGGATTTTTTTTTTTTTTTTTCCAAAATCAGACTTGACACCATAGAGGCTGAATACCGCACTGAGTCAATGCGGTCTTAGCCTCTCTGGTGTCAACACTCTGTCTGATTTTGGATTTTTTTTTTTTTTTTCCAAAATCAGACTTGACACCAGAGAGGCTGAATACCGCACTGAGTCAATGCGGTCTTAGCCTCTCTGGTCTCAACACTCTGTCTGATTTTGGATTTTTTTTTTTTTTTTTTTCAAAATCAGACTTGACACCAGAGAGGCTGAATACCGCACTGAGTCAATGCGGTCTTAGCCTCTCTGGTGTCAACACTCTGCCTGATTTTGGATTTTTTTTTTTTTTTTTCAAAAATCAGACTTGACACCAGAGAGGCTGAATACCGCACTGAGTCAATGCGGTCTTAGCCTCTCTGGTCTCAACACTCTGTCTGATTTTGGATTTTTTTTTTTTTTTTCAAAAATCAGACTTGACACCAGAGAGGCTGAATACCGCACTGAGTCAATGCGGTCTTAGCCTCTCTGGTGTCAACACTCTGTCTGATTTTGGATTTTTTTTTTTTTTTCCAAAATCAGACTTGACACCAGAGAGGCTGAATACCGCACTGAGTCAATGCGGTCTTAGCCTCTCTGGTCTCAACACTCTGTCTGATTTTGGATTTTTTTTTTTTTTTTTCCAAAATCAGACTTGACACCAGAGAGGCTGAATACCGCACTGAGTCAATGCGGTCTTAGCCTCTCTGGTGTCAACACTCTGTCTGATTTAGGATTTTTTTTTTTTTTTTTCCAAAATCAGACTTGACACCAGAGAGGCTGAATACCGCACTGAGTCAATGCGGTCTTAGCCTCTCTGGTGTCAACACTCTGTCTGATTTTGGATTTTTTTTTTTTTTTTCCAAAATCAGACTTGACACCAGAGAGGCTGAATACCGCACTGAGTCAATGCGGTCTTAGCCTCTCTGGTCTCAACACTCTGTCTGATTTTGGATTTTTTTTTTTTTTTTCCAAAATCAGACTTGACACCAGAGAGGCTGAATACCGCACTGAGTCAATGCGGTCTTAGCCTCTCTGGTGTCAACACTCTGTCTGATTTTGGATTTTTTTTTTTTTTTTCCAAAATCAGACTTGACACCAGAGAGGCTGAATACCGCACTGAGTCAATGCGGTCTTAGCCTCTCTGGTCTCAACACTGTCTGATTTTGGATTTTTTTTTTTTTTTTCCAAAATCAGACTTGACACCAGAGAGGCTGAATACCGCACTGAGTCAATGCGGTCTTAGCCTCTCTGGTGTCAACACTCTGCCTGATTTTGGATTTTTTTTTTTTTTTTTCAAAAATCAGACTTGACACCAGAGAGGCTGAATACCGCACTGAGTCAATGCGGTCTTAGCCTCTCTGGTCTCAACACTGTCTGATTTTGGATTTTTTTTTTTTTTCTTCCAAAATCAGACTTGACACCAGAGAGGCTGAATACCGCACTGAGTCAATGCGGTCTTAGCCTCTCTGGTCTCAACACTCTGTCTGATTTTTTTTTTTCCAAAATCAGACTTGACACCAGAGAGGCTGAATACCGCACTGAGTCAATGCGGTCTTAGCCTCTCTGGTGTCAACACTCTGTCTGATTTTGGATTTTTTTTTTTTTTTTTCCAAAATCAGACTTGACACCAGAGAGGCTGAATACCGCACTGAGTCAATGCTGTCTTAGCCTCTCTGGTGTCAACACTGTCTGATTTTGGATTTTTTTTTTTTTTTTTTCCAAAATCAGACTTGACACCATAGAGGCTGAATACCGCACTGAGTCAATGCGGTCTTAGCCTCTCTGGTGTCAACACTCTGTCTGATTTTGGATTTTTTTTTTTTTTTTTCCAAAATCAGACTTGACACCAGAGAGGCTGAATACCGCACTGAGTCAATGCGGTCTTAGCCTCTCTGGTCTCAACACTCTGTCTGATTTTGGATTTTTTTTTTTTTTTTTCCAAAATCAGACTTGACACCAGAGAGGCTGAATACCGCACTGAGTCAATGCGGTCTTAGCCTCTCTGGTGTCAACACTCTGCCTGATTTTGGATTTTTTTTTTTTTTTTTTCAAAAATCAGACTTGACACCAGAGAGGCTGAATACCGCACTGAGTCAATGCGGTCTTAGCCTCTCTGGTCTCAACACTCTGTCTGATTTTGGATTTTTTTTTTTTTTTTCCAAAATCAGACTTGACACCAGAGAGGCTGAATACCGCACTGAGTCAATGCGGTCTTAGCCTCTCTGGTCTCAACACTCTGTCTGATTTTGGATTTTTTTTTTTTTTTTTCCAAAATCAGACTTGACACCAGAGAGGCTGAATACCGCACTGAGTCAATGCGGTCTTAGCCTCTCTGGTGTCAACACTCTGTCTGATTTTGGATTTTTTTTTTTTTTTTTCCAAAATCAGACTTGACACCAGAGAGGCTGAATACCGCACTGAGTCAATGCGGTCTTAGCCTCTCTGGTCTCAACACTCTGTCTGATTTTGGATTTTTTTTTTTTTTTTCCAAAATCAGACTTGACACCAGAGAGGCTGAATACCGCACTGAGTCAATGCGGTCTTAGCCTCTCTGGTGTCAACACTCTGCCTGATTTTGGATTTTTTTTTTTTTTTTTTCAAAAATCAGACTTGACACCAGAGAGGCTGAATACCGCACTGAGTCAATGCAGTCTTAGCCTCTCTGGTCTCAACACTCTGTCTGATTTTGGATTTTTTTTTTTTTTTTTCCAAAATCAGACTTGACACCAGAGAGGCTGAATACCGCACTGAGTCAATGCGGTCTTAGCCTCTCTGGTCTCAACACTCTGTCTGATTTTGGATTTTTTTTTTTTTTTTTCCAAAATCAGACTTGACACCAGAGAGGCTGAATACCGCACTGAGTCAATGCGGTCTTAGCCTCTCTGGTGTCAACACTCTGCCTGATTTTGGATTTTTTTTTTTTTTTTTTCAAAAATCAGACTTGACACCAGAGAGGCTGAATACCGCACTGAGTCAATGCAGTCTTAGCCTCTCTGGTCTCAACACTCTGTCTGATTTTGGATTTTTTTTTTTTTTTTCCAAAATCAGACTTGACACCAGAGAGGCTGAATACCGCACTGAGTCAATGCGGTCTTAGCCTCTCTGGTCTCAACACTCTGTCTGATTTTTTTTTTTTCCAAAATCAGACTTGACACCAGAGAGGTTGAATACCGCACTGAGTCAATGCGGTCTTAGCCTCTCTGGTGTCAACACTCTGTCTGATTTTGGATTTTTTTTTTTTTTTTTCCAAAATCAGACTTGACACCAGAGAGGCTGAATACCGCACTGAGTCAATGCTGTCTTAGCCTCTCTGGTGTCAACACTCTGTCTGATTTTGGATTTTTTTTTTTTTTTTTTTCCAAAATCAGACTTGACACCATAGAGGCTGAATACCGCACTGAGTCAATGCGGTCTTAGCCTCTCTGGTGTCAACACTCTGTCTGATTTTGGATTTTTTTTTTTTTTTTCCAAAATCAGACTTGACACCAGAGAGGCTGAATACCGCACTGAGTCAATGCGGTCTTAGCCTCTCTGGTCTCAACACTCTGTCTGATTTTGGATTTTTTTTTTTTTTTTTCCAAAATCAGACTTGACACCAGAGAGGCTGAATACCGCACTGAGTCAATGCGGTCTTAGCCTCTCTGGTGTCAACACTCTGTCTGATTTTGGATTTTTTTTTTTTTTTTCCAAAATCAGACTTGACACCAGAGAGGCTGAATACCGCACTGAGTCAATGCGGTCTTAGCCTCTCTGGTCTCAACACTCTGTCTGATTTTGGATTTTTTTTTTTTTTTTTCCAAAATCAGACTTGACACCAGAGAGGCTGAATACCGCACTGAGTCAATGCGGTCTTAGCCTCTCTGGTGTCAACACTCTGTCTGATTTAGGATTTTTTTTTTTTTTTTTCCAAAATCAGACTTGACACCAGAGAGGCTGAATACCGCACTGAGTCAATGCGGTCTTAGCCTCTCTGGTGTCAACACTCTGTCTGATTTTGGATTTTTTTTTTTTTTTTTCCAAAATCAGACTTGACACCAGAGAGGCTGAATACCGCACTGAGTCAATGCGGTCTTAGCCTCTCTGGTCTCAACACTCTGTCTGATTTTGGATTTTTTTTTTTTTTTTCCAAAATCAGACTTGACACCAGAGAGGCTGAATACCGCACTGAGTCAATGCGGTCTTAGCCTCTCTGGTGTCAACACTCTGTCTGATTTTGGATTTTTTTTTTTTTTTCCAAAATCAGACTTGACACCAGAGAGGCTGAATACCGCACTGAGTCAATGCGGTCTTAGCCTCTCTGGTCTCAACACTGTCTGATTTTGGATTTTTTTTTTTTTTTTTCCAAAATCAGACTTGACACCAGAGAGGCTGAATACCGCACTGAGTCAATGCGGTCTTAGCCTCTCTGGTGTCAACACTCTGCCTGATTTTGGATTTTTTTTTTTTTTTTTCAAAAATCAGACTTGACACCAGAGAGGCTGAATACCGCACTGAGTCAATGCGGTCTTAGCCTCTCTGGTCTCAACACTGTCTGATTTTGGATTTTTTTTTTTTTTCTTCCAAAATCAGACTTGACACCAGAGAGGCTGAATACCGCACTGAGTCAATGCGGTCTTAGCCTCTCTGGTCTCAACACTCTGTCTGATTTTTTTTTTTTCCAAAATCAGACTTGACACCAGAGAGGCTGAATACCGCACTGAGTCAATGCGGTCTTAGCCTCTCTGGTGTCAACACTCTGTCTGATTTTGGATTTTTTTTTTTTTTTTTCCAAAATCAGACTTGACACCAGAGAGGCTGAATACCGCACTGAGTCAATGCTGTCTTAGCCTCTCTGGTGTCAACACTCTGTCTGATTTTGGATTTTTTTTTTTTTTTTTCCAAAATCAGACTTGACACCATAGAGGCTGAATACCGCACTGAGTCAATGCGGTCTTAGCCTCTCTGGTGTCAACACTCTGTCTGATTTTGGATTTTTTTTTTTTTTTTCCAAAATCAGACTTGACACCAGAGAGGCTGAATACCGCACTGAGTCAATGCGGTCTTAGCCTCTCTGGTCTCAACACTCTGTCTGATTTTGGATTTTTTTTTTTTTTTTTCCAAAATCAGACTTGACACCAGAGAGGCTGAATACCGCACTGAGTCAATGCGGTCTTAGCCTCTCTGGTGTCAACACTCTGCCTGATTTTGGATTTTTTTTTTTTTTTTTTTCAAAAATCAGACTTGACACCAGAGAGGCTGAATACCGCACTGAGTCAATGCGGTCTTAGCCTCTCTGGTCTCAACACTCTGTCTGATTTTGGATTTTTTTTTTTTTTTTCCAAAATCAGACTTGACACCAGAGAGGCTGAATACCGCACTGAGTCAATGCGGTCTTAGCCTCTCTGGTCTCAACACTCTGTCTGATTTTGGATTTTTTTTTTTTTTTTTCCAAAATCAGACTTGACACCAGAGAGGCTGAATACCGCACTGAGTCAATGCGGTCTTAGCCTCTCTGGTGTCAACACTCTGTCTGATTTTGGATTTTTTTTTTTTTTTTCCAAAATCAGACTTGACACCAGAGAGGCTGAATACCGCACTGAGTCAATGCGGTCTTAGCCTCTCTGGTCTCAACACTCTGTCTGATTTTGGATTTTTTTTTTTTTTTTCCAAAATCAGACTTGACACCAGAGAGGCTGAATACCGCACTGAGTCAATGCGGTCTTAGCCTCTCTGGTGTCAACACTCTGCCTGATTTTGGATTTTTTTTTTTTTTTTCAAAAATCAGACTTGACACCAGAGAGGCTGAATACCGCACTGAGTCAATGCAGTCTTAGCCTCTCTGGTCTCAACACTCTGTCTGATTTTGGATTTTTTTTTTTTTTTTCCAAAATCAGACTTGACACCAGAGAGGCTGAATACCGCACTGAGTCAATGCGGTCTTAGCCTCTCTGGTCTCAACACTCTGTCTGATTTTGGATTTTTTTTTTTTTTTTCCAAAATCAGACTTGACACCAGAGAGGCTGAATACCGCACTGAGTCAATGCGGTCTTAGCCTCTCTGGTGTCAACACTCTGCCTGATTTTGGATTTTTTTTTTTTTTTTTCAAAAATCAGACTTGACACCAGAGAGGCTGAATACCGCACTGAGTCAATGCAGTCTTAGCCTCTCTGGTCTCAACACTCTGTCTGATTTTGGATTTTTTTTTTTTTTTTCCAAAATCAGACTTGACACCAGAGAGGCTGAATACCGCACTGAGTCAATGCGGTCTTAGCCTCTCTGGTCTCAACACTCTGTCTGATTTTTTTTTTTTCCAAAATCAGACTTGACACCAGAGAGGTTGAATACCGCACTGAGTCAATGCGGTCTTAGCCTCTCTGGTGTCAACACTCTGTCTGATTTTGGATTTTTTTTTTTTTTTTTCCAAAATCAGACTTGACACCAGAGAGGCTGAATACCGCACTGAGTCAATGCTGTCTTAGCCTCTCTGGTGTCAACACTCTGTCTGATTTTTGATTTTTTTTTTTTTTTTTTCCAAAATCAGACTTGACACCATAGAGGCTGAATACCGCACTGAGTCAATGCGGTCTTAGCCTCTCTGGTGTCAACACTCTGTCTGATTTTGGATTTTTTTTTTTTTTTTTCCAAAATCAGACTTGACACCAGAGAGGCTGAATACCGCACTGAGTCAATGCGGTCTTAGCCTCTCTGGTCTCAACACTCTGTCTGATTTTGGATTTTTTTTTTTTTTTTTCCAAAATCAGACTTGACACCAGAGAGGCTGAATACCGCACTGAGTCAATGCGGTCTTAGCCTCTCTGGTGTCAACACTCTGTCTGATTTTGGATTTTTTTTTTTTTTTTCCAAAATCAGACTTGACACCAGAGAGGCTGAATACCGCACTGAGTCAATGCGGTCTTAGCCTCTCTGGTCTCAACACTCTGTCTGATTTTGGATTTTTTTTTTTTTTTTTCCAAAATCAGACTTGACACCAGAGAGGCTGAATACCGCACTGAGTCAATGCGGTCTTAGCCTCTCTGGTGTCAACACTCTGCCTGATTTTGGATTTTTTTTTTTTTTTTTCAAAAATCAGACTTGACACCAGAGAGGCTGAATACCGCACTGAGTCAATGCGGTCTTAGCCTCTCTGGTCTCAACACTCTGTCTGATTTTGGATTTTTTTTTTTTTTTTCCAAAATCAGACTTGACACCAGAGAGGCTGAATACCGCACTGAGTCAATGCGGTCTTAGCCTCTCTGGTCTCAACACTCTGTCTGATTTTGGATTTTTTTTTTTTTTTTTCCAAAATCAGACTTGACACCAGAGAGGCTGAATACCGCACTGAGTCAATGCGGTCTTAGCCTCTCTGGTGTCAACACTCTGTCTGATTTTGGATTTTTTTTTTTTTTTTCCAAAATCAGACTTGACACCAGAGAGGCTGAATACCGCACTGAGTCAATGCGGTCTTAGCCTCTCTGGTCTCAACACTCTGTCTGATTTTGGATTTTTTTTTTTTTTTTCCAAAATCAGACTTGACACCAGAGAGGCTGAATACCGCACTGAGTCAATGCGGTCTTAGCCTCTCTGGTGTCAACACTCTGCCTGATTTTGGATTTTTTTTTTTTTTTTTCAAAAATCAGACTTGACACCAGAGAGGCTGAATACCGCACTGAGTCAATGCAGTCTTAGCCTCTCTGGTCTCAACACTCTGTCTGATTTTGGATTTTTTTTTTTTTTTTCCAAAATCAGACTTGACACCAGAGAGGCTGAATACCGCACTGAGTCAATGCGGTCTTAGCCTCTCTGGTCTCAACACTCTGTCTGATTTTTTTTTCTCTCCAAAATCAGACTTGACACCAGAGAGGTTGAATACCGCACTGAGTCAATGCGGTCTTAGCCTCTCTGGTGTCAACACTCTGTCTGATTTTGGATTTTTTTTTTTTTTTTTCCAAAATCAGACTTGACACCAGAGAGGCTGAATACCGCACTGAGTCAATGCTGTCTTAGCCTCTCTGGTGTCAACACTCTGTCTGATTTTGGATTTTTTTTTTTTTTTTTTCCAAAATCAGACTTGACACCATAGAGGCTGAATACCGCACTGAGTCAATGCGGTCTTAGCCTCTCTGGTGTCAACACTCTGTCTGATTTTGGATTTTTTTTTTTTTTTTCCAAAATCAGACTTGACACCAGAGAGGCTGAATACCGCACTGAGTCAATGCGGTCTTAGCCTCTCTGGTCTCAACACTCTGTCTGATTTTGGATTTTTTTTTTTTTTTTTCCAAAATCAGACTTGACACCAGAGAGGCTGAATACCGCACTGAGTCAATGCGGTCTTAGCCTCTCTGGTGTCAACACTCTGCCTGATTTTGGATTTTTTTTTTTTTTTTTCAAAAATCAGACTTGACACCAGAGAGGCTGAATACCGCACTGAGTCAATGCGGTCTTAGCCTCTCTGGTCTCAACACTCTGTCTGATTTTGGATTTTTTTTTTCTTTTTTCCAAAATCAGACTTGACACCAGTGAGGCTGAATACTGCACTGAGTCAATGCGGTCTTAGCCTCTCTGGTGTCAACACTCTGTCTGATTTTGGATTTTTTTTTTTTTTTTTTCCAAAATCAGACTTGACACCATAGAGGCTGAATACCGCACTGAGTCAATGCGGTCTTAGCCTCTCTGGTGTCAACACTCTGTCTGATTTTGGATTTTTTTTTTTTTTCCAAAATCAGACTTGACACCAGAGAGGCTGAATACTGCACTGAGTCAATGCGGTCTTAGCCTCTCTGGTGTCAACACTCTGTCTGATTTTGGATTTTTTTTTTTTTTTTTCCAAAATCAGACTTGACACCAGAGAGGCTGAATACCGCACTGAGTCAATGCGGTCTTAGCCTCTCTGGTCTCAACACTCTGTCTGATTTTGGATTTTTTTTTTTTTTTTCCAAAATCAGACTTGACACCAGAGAGGCTGAATACCGCACTGAGTCAATGCGGTCTTAGCCTCTCTGGTCTCAACACTCTGTCTGATTTTGGATTTTTTTTTTTTTTTTCCAAAATCAGACTTGACACCAGAGAGGCTGAATACCGCACTGAGTCAATGCGGTCTTAGCCTCTCTGGTGTCAACACTCTGCCTGATTTTGGATTTTTTTTTTTTTTTTTCAAAAATCAGACTTGACACCAGAGAGGCTGAATACCGCACTGAGTCAATGCAGTCTTAGCCTCTCTGGTCTCAACACTCTGTCTGATTTTGGATTTTTTTTTTTTTTTTCCAAAATCAGACTTGACACCAGAGAGGCTGAATACCGCACTGAGTCAATGCGGTCTTAGCCTCTCTGGTCTCAACACTCTGTCTGATTTTTTTTTTCCAAAATCAGACTTGACACCAGAGAGGTTGAATACCGCACTGAGTCAATGCGGTCTTAGCCTCTCTGGTGTCAACACTCTGTCTGATTTTGGATTTTTTTTTTTTTTTTTCCAAAATCAGACTTGACACCAGAGAGGCTGAATACCGCACTGAGTCAATGCTGTCTTAGCCTCTCTGGTGTCAACACTCTGTCTGATTTTTGATTTTTTTTTTTTTTTTTTCCAAAATCAGACTTGACACCATAGAGGCTGAATACCGCACTGAGTCAATGCGGTCTTAGCCTCTCTGGTGTCAACACTCTGTCTGATTTTGGATTTTTTTTTTTTTTTTCCAAAATCAGACTTGACACCAGAGAGGCTGAATACCGCACTGAGTCAATGCGGTCTTAGCCTCTCTGGTCTCAACACTCTGTCTGATTTTGGATTTTTTTTTTTTTTTTTCCAAAATCAGACTTGACACCAGAGAGGCTGAATACCGCACTGAGTCAATGCGGTCTTAGCCTCTCTGGTGTCAACACTCTGTCTGATTTTGGATTTTTTTTTTTTTTTTCCAAAATCAGACTTGACACCAGAGAGGCTGAATACCGCACTGAGTCAATGCGGTCTTAGCCTCTCTGGTCTCAACACTCTGTCTGATTTTGGATTTTTTTTTTTTTTTTTCCAAAATCAGACTTGACACCAGAGAGGCTGAATACCGCACTGAGTCAATGCGGTCTTAGCCTCTCTGGTGTCAACACTCTGCCTGATTTTGGATTTTTTTTTTTTTTTTTCAAAAATCAGACTTGACACCAGAGAGGCTGAATACCGCACTGAGTCAATGCGGTCTTAGCCTCTCTGGTCTCAACACTCTGTCTGATTTTGGATTTTTTTTTTTTTTTTCCAAAATCAGACTTGACACCAGAGAGGCTGAATACCGCACTGAGTCAATGCGGTCTTAGCCTCTCTGGTCTCAACACTCTGTCTGATTTTGGATTTTTTTTTTTTTTTTCCAAAATCAGACTTGACACCAGAGAGGCTGAATACCGCACTGAGTCAATGCGGTCTTAGCCTCTCTGGTGTCAACACTCTGTCTGATTTTGGATTTTTTTTTTTTTTTTTCCAAAATCAGACTTGACACCAGAGAGGCTGAATACCGCACTGAGTCAATGCGGTCTTAGCCTCTCTGGTCTCAACACTCTGTCTGATTTTGGATTTTTTTTTTTTTTTTCCAAAATCAGACTTGACACCAGAGAGGCTGAATACCGCACTGAGTCAATGCGGTCTTAGCCTCTCTGGTGTCAACACTCTGCCTGATTTTGGATTTTTTTTTTTTTTTTTCAAAAATCAGACTTGACACCAGAGAGGCTGAATACCGCACTGAGTCAATGCAGTCTTAGCCTCTCTGGTCTCAACACTCTGTCTGATTTTGGATTTTTTTTTTTTTTTTCCAAAATCAGACTTGACACCAGAGAGGCTGAATACCGCACTGAGTCAATGCGGTCTTAGCCTCTCTGGTCTCAACACTCTGTCTGATTTTTTTTTTCTCCAAAATCAGACTTGACACCAGAGAGGTTGAATACCGCACTGAGTCAATGCGGTCTTAGCCTCTCTGGTGTCAACACTCTGTCTGATTTTGGATTTTTTTTTTTTTTTTTCCAAAATCAGACTTGACACCAGAGAGGCTGAATACCGCACTGAGTCAATGCTGTCTTAGCCTCTCTGGTGTCAACACTCTGTCTGATTTTGGATTTTTTTTTTTTTTTTTTCCAAAATCAGACTTGACACCATAGAGGCTGAATACCGCACTGAGTCAATGCGGTCTTAGCCTCTCTGGTGTCAACACTCTGTCTGATTTTGGATTTTTTTTTTTTTTTTCCAAAATCAGACTTGACACCAGAGAGGCTGAATACCGCACTGAGTCAATGCGGTCTTAGCCTCTCTGGTCTCAACACTCTGTCTGATTTTGGATTTTTTTTTTTTTTTTTCCAAAATCAGACTTGACACCAGAGAGGCTGAATACCGCACTGAGTCAATGCGGTCTTAGCCTCTCTGGTGTCAACACTCTGCCTGATTTTGGATTTTTTTTTTTTTTTTTCAAAAATCAGACTTGACACCAGAGAGGCTGAATACCGCACTGAGTCAATGCGGTCTTAGCCTCTCTGGTCTCAACACTCTGTCTGATTTTGGATTTTTTTTTTCTTTTTTCCAAAATCAGACTTGACACCAGTGAGGCTGAATACTGCACTGAGTCAATGCGGTCTTAGCCTCTCTGGTGTCAACACTCTGTCTGATTTTGGATTTTTTTTTTTTTTTTTTCCAAAATCAGACTTGACACCATAGAGGCTGAATACCGCACTGAGTCAATGCGGTCTTAGCCTCTCTGGTGTCAACACTCTGTCTGATTTTGGATTTTTTTTTTTTTCCAAAATCAGACTTGACACCAGAGAGGCTGAATACTGCACTGAGTCAATGCGGTCTTAGCCTCTCTGGTGTCAACACTCTGTCTGATTTTGGATTTTTTTTTTTTTTTTTTCCAAAATCAGACTTGACACCAGAGAGGCTGAATACCGCACTGAGTCAATGCGGTCTTAGCCTCTCTGGTCTCAACACTCTGTCTGATTTTGGATTTTTTTTTTTTTTTTTCCAAAATCAGACTTGACACCAGAGAGGCTGAATACCGCACTGAGTCAATGCGGTCTTAGCCTCTCTGGTGTCAACACTCTGTCTGATTTTGGATTTTTTTTTTTTTTTTCAAAAATCAGACTTGACACCAGAGAGGCTGAATACCGCACTGAGTCAATGCGGTCTTAGCCTCTCTGGTCTCAACACTCTCTCTGATTTTGGATTTTTTTTTTTTTTTTTCCAAAATCAGACTTGACACCAGAGAGGCTGAATACCGCACTGAGTCAATGCTGTCTTAGCCTCTCTGGTGTCAACACTCTGTCTGATTTTGGATTTTTTTTTTTTTTTTTTCCAAAATCAGACTTGACACCATAGAGGCTGAATACCGCACTGAGTCAATGCGGTCTTAGCCTCTCTGGTGTCAACACTCTGTCTGATTTTGGATTTTTTTTTTTTTTTTCCAAAATCAGACTTGACACCAGAGAGGCTGAATACCGCACTGAGTCAATGCGGTCTTAGCCTCTCTGGTCTCAACACTCTGTCTGATTTTGGATTTTTTTTTTTTTTTTTCCAAAATCAGACTTGACACCAGAGAGGCTGAATACCGCACTGAGTCAATGCGGTCTTAGCCTCTCTGGTGTCAACACTCTGCCTGATTTTGGATTTTTTTTTTTTTTTTTCAAAAATCAGACTTGACACCAGAGAGGCTGAATACCGCACTGAGTCAATGCGGTCTTAGCCTCTCTGGTCTCAACACTCTGTCTGATTTTGGATTTTTTTTTTTTTTTTTTCCAAAATCAGACTTGACACCAGAGAGGCTGAATACTGCACTGAGTCAATGCGGTCTTAGCCTCTCTGGTGTCAACACTCTGTCTCATTTTGGATTTTTTTTTTTTTTTTTCCAAAATCAGACTTGACACCAGAGAGGCTGAATACCGCACTGAGTCAATGCGGTCTTAGCCTCTCTGGTGTCAACACTCTGTCTGATTTTGGATTTTTTTTTTTTTTTTCCAAAATCAGACTTGACACCAGAGAGGCTGAATACCGCACTGAGTCAATGCGGTCTTAGCCTCTCTGGTCTCAACACTCTGTCTGATTTTGGATTTTTTTTTTTTTTTTCCAAAATCAGACTTGACACCAGAGAGGCTGAATACCGCACTGAGTCAATGCGGTCTTAGCCTCTCTGGTGTCAACACTCTGTCTGATTTTGGATTTTTTTTTTTTTTTTCCAAAATCAGACTTGACACCAGAGAGGCTGAATACCGCACTGAGTCAATGCGGTCTTAGCCTCTCTGGTCTCAACACTCTGTCTGATTTTGGATTTTTTTTTTTTTTTTTCCAAAATCAGACTTGACACCAGAGAGGCTGAATACCGCACTGAGTCAATGCGGTCTTAGCCTCTCTGGTGTCAACACTCTGCCTGATTTTGGATTTTTTTTTTTTTTTTCAAAAATCAGACTTGACACCAGAGAGGCTGAATACCGCACTGAGTCAATGCGGTCTTAGCCTCTCTGGTCTCAACACTCTGTCTGATTTTGGATTTTTTTTTTTTTTTTCCAAAATCAGACTTGACACCAGAGAGGCTGAATACCGCACTGAGTCAATGCGGTCTTAGCCTCTCTGGTCTCAACACTCTGTCTGATTTTGGATTTTTTTTTTTTTTTTCCAAAATCAGACTTGACACCAGAGAGGCTGAATACCGCACTGAGTCAATGCGGTCTTAGCCTCTCTGGTGTCAACACTCTGTCTGATTTTGGATTTTTTTTTTTTTTTTTCCAAAATCAGACTTGACACCAGAGAGGCTGAATACCGCACTGAGTCAATGCGGTCTTAGCCTCTCTGGTCTCAACACTCTGTCTGATTTTGGATTTTTTTTTTTTTTTTTCCAAAATCAGACTTGACACCAGAGAGGCTGAATACCGCACTGAGTCAATGCGGTCTTAGCCTCTCTGGTGTCAACACTCTGCCTGATTTTGGATTTTTTTTTTTTTTTTTCAAAAATCAGACTTGACACCAGAGAGGCTGAATACCGCACTGAGTCAATGCAGTCTTAGCCTCTCTGGTCTCAACACTCTGTCTGATTTTGGATTTTTTTTTTTTTTTTCCAAAATCAGACTTGACACCAGAGAGGCTGAATACCGCACTGAGTCAATGCGGTCTTAGCCTCTCTGGTCTCAACACTCTGTCTGATTTTTTTTTTCTCCAAAATCAGACTTGACACCAGAGAGGTTGAATACCGCACTGAGTCAATGCGGTCTTAGCCTCTCTGGTGTCAACACTCTGTCTGATTTTGGATTTTTTTTTTTTTTTTTCCAAAATCAGACTTGACACCAGAGAGGCTGAATACCGCACTGAGTCAATGCTGTCTTAGCCTCTCTGGTGTCAACACTCTGTCTGATTTTGGATTTTTTTTTTTTTTTTTTCCAAAATCAGACTTGACACCATAGAGGCTGAATACCGCACTGAGTCAATGCGGTCTTAGCCTCTCTGGTGTCAACACTCTGTCTGATTTTGGATTTTTTTTTTTTTTTTCCAAAATCAGACTTGACACCAGAGAGGCTGAATACCGCACTGAGTCAATGCGGTCTTAGCCTCTCTGGTCTCAACACTCTGTCTGATTTTGGATTTTTTTTTTTTTTTTCCAAAATCAGACTTGACACCAGAGAGGCTGAATACCGCACTGAGTCAATGCGGTCTTAGCCTCTCTGGTGTCAACACTCTGCCTGATTTTGGATTTTTTTTTTTTTTTTTCAAAAATCAGACTTGACACCAGAGAGGCTGTATACCGCACTGAGTCAATGCGGTCTTAGCCTCTCTGGTCTCAACACTCTGTCTGATTTTGGATTTTTTTTTTCTTTTTTCCAAAATCAGACTTGACACCAGAGAGGCTGAATACTGCACTGAGTCAATGCGGTCTTAGCCTCTCTGGTGTCAACACTCTGTCTGATTTTGGATTTTTTTTTTTTTTTTTTCCAAAATCAGACTTGACACCATAGAGGCTGAATACCGCACTGAGTCAATGCGGTCTTAGCCTCTCTGGTGTCAACACTCTGTCTGATTTTGGATTTTTTTTTTTTTTCCAAAATCAGACTTGACACCAGAGAGGCTGAATACTGCACTGAGTCAATGCGGTCTTAGCCTCTCTGGTGTCAACACTCTGTCTGATTTTGGATTTTTTTTTTTTTTTTTCCAAAATCAGACTTGACACCAGAGAGGCTGAGTACCGCACTGAGTCAATGCGGTCTTAGCCTCTCTGGTCTCAACACTCTGTCTGATTTTGGATTTTTTTTTTTTTTTTTCCAAAATCAGACTTGACACCAGAGAGGCTGAATACCGCACTGAGTCAATGCGGTCTTAGCCTCTCTGGTGTCAACACTCTGTCTGATTTTGGATTTTTTTTTTTTTTTTCAAAAATCAGACTTGACACCAGAGAGGCTGAATACCGCACTGAGTCAATGCGGTCTTAGCCTCTCTGGTCTCAACACTCTGTCTGATTTTGGATTTTTTTTTTTTTTTTTCCAAAATCAGACTTGACACCAGAGAGGCTGAATACCGCACTGAGTCAATGCTGTCTTAGCCTCTCTGGTGTCAACACTCTGTCTGATTTTGGATTTTTTTTTTTTTTTTTTCCAAAATCAGACTTGACACCATAGAGGCTGAATACCGCACTGAGTCAATGCGGTCTTAGCCTCTCTGGTGTCAACACTCTGTCTGATTTTGGATTTTTTTTTTTTTTTTCCAAAATCAGACTTGACACCAGAGAGGCTGAATACCGCACTGAGTCAATGCGGTCTTAGCCTCTCTGGTCTCAACACTCTGTCTGATTTTGGATTTTTTTTTTTTTTTTTCCAAAATCAGACTTGACACCAGAGAGGCTGAATACCGCACTGAGTCAATGCGGTCTTAGCCTCTCTGGTGTCAACACTCTGCCTGATTTTGGATTTTTTTTTTTTTTTTTTCAAAAATCAGACTTGACACCAGAGAGGCTGAATACCGCACTGAGTCAATGCGGTCTTAGCCTCTCTGGTCTCAACACTCTGTCTGATTTTGGATTTTTTTTTTTTTTTTTTCCAAAATCAGACTTGACACCAGAGAGGCTGAATACCGCACTGAGTCAATGCGGTCTTAGCCTCTCTGGTGTCAACACTCTGTCTCATTTTGGATTTTTTTTTTTTTTTTTCCAAAATCAGACTTGACACCAGAGAGGCTGAATACCGCACTGAGTCAATGCTGTCTTAGCCTCTCTGGTGTCAACACTCTGTCTGATTTTGGATTTTTTTTTTTTTTTTCCAAAATCAGACTTGACACCAGAGAGGCTGAATACCGCACTGAGTCAATGCGGTCTTAGCCTCTCTGGTCTCAACACTCTGTCTGATTTTGGATTTTTTTTTTTTTTTTCCAAAATCAGACTTGACACCAGAGAGGCTGAATACCGCACTGAGTCAATGCGGTCTTAGCCTCTCTGGTGTCAACACTCTGTCTGATTTTGGATTTTTTTTTTTTTTTTTCCAAAATCAGACTGGACACCAGAGAGGCTGAATACCGCACTGAGTCAATGCGGTCTTAGCCTCTCTGGTCTCAACACTCTGTCTGATTTTGGATTTTTTTTTTTTTTTTCCAAAATCAGACTTGACACCAGAGAGGCTGAGTACCGCACTGAGTCAATGCGGTCTTAGCCTCTCTGGTGTCAACACTCTGTCTGATTTTGGATTTTTTTTTTTTTTTTCAAAAATCAGACTTGACACCAGAGAGGCTGAATACCGCACTGAGTCAATGCGGTCTTAGCCTCTCTGGTCTCAACACTCTGTCTGATTTTTTTTTTTCCAAAATCAGACTTGACACCAGAGAGGCTGAATACCGCACTGAGTCAATGCGGTCTTAGCCTCTCTGGTGTCAACACTCTGTCTGATTTTGGATTTTTTTTTTTTTTTTTCCAAAATCAGACTTGACACCATAGAGGCTGAATACCGCACTGAGTCAATGCGGTCTTAGCCTCTCTGGTGTCAACACTCTGCCTGATTTTGGATTTTTTTTTTTTTTTTTCAAAAATCAGACTTGACACCAGAGAGGCTGAATACCGCACTGAGTCAATGCGGTCTTAGCCTCTCTGGTCTCAACACTCTGTCTGATTTTGGATTTTTTTTTTTTTTTTCCAAAATCAGACTTGACACCAGAGAGGCTGAATACCGCACTGAGTCAATGCGGTCTTAGCCTCTCTGGTCTCAACACTCTGTCTGATTTTGGATTTTTTTTTTTTTTTTCAAAAATCAGACTTGACACCAGAGAGGCTGAATACCGCACTGAGTCAATGCGGTCTTAGCCTCTCTGGTGTCAACACTCTGTCTGATTTTGGATTTTTTTTTTTTTTTTCCAAAATCAGACTTGACACCAGAGAGGCTGAATACCGCACTGAGTCAATGCGGTCTTAGCCTCTCTGGTCTCAACACTCTGTCTGATTTTGGATTTATTTTTTTTTTTTCCAAAATCAGACTTGACACCAGAGAGGCTGAATACCGCACTGAGTCAATGCGGTCTTAGCCTCTCTGGTGTCAACACTCTGCCTGATTTTGGATTTTTTTTTTTTTTTTTCAAAAATCAGACTTGACACCAGAGAGGCTGAATACCGCACTGAGTCAATGCGGTCTTAGCCTCTCTGGTGTCAACACTCTGCCTGATTTTGGATTTTTTTTTTTTTTTTTCAAAAATCAGACTTGACACCAGAGAGGCTGAATACCGCACTGAGTCAATGCGGTCTTAGCCTCTCTGGTCTCAACACTCTGTCTGATTTTTTTTTTCCAAAATCAGACTTGACACCAGAGAGGTTGAATACCGCACTGAGTCAATGCGGTCTTAGCCTCTCTGGTGTCAACACTCTGTCTGATTTTGGATTTTTTTTTTTTTTTTTCCAAAATCAGACTTGACACCAGAGAGGCTGAATACCGCACTGAGTCAATGCTGTCTTAGCCTCTCTGGTGTCAACACTCTGTCTGATTTTGGATTTTTTTTTTTTTTTTTTCCAAAATCAGACTTGACACCAAAGAGGCTGAATACCGCACTGACTCAATGCGGTCTTAGCCTCTCTGGTGTCAACACTCTGTCTGATTTTGGATTTTTTTTTTTTTTTTCCAAAATCAGACTTGACACCAGAGAGGCTGAATACCGCACTGAGTCAATGCGGTCTTAGCCTCTCTGGTGTCAACACTCTGTCTGATTTTGGATTTTTTTTTTTTTTTTCCAAAATCAGACTTGACACCAGAGAGGCTGAATACCGCACTGAGTCAATGCGGTCTTAGCCTCTCTGGTCTCAACACTCTGTCTGATTTTGGATTTTTTTTTTTTTTTTTCCAAAATCAGACTTGACACCAGAGAGGCTGAATACCGCACTGAGTCAATGCGGTCTTAGCCTCTCTGGTGTCAACACTCTGCCTGATTTTGGATTTTTTTTTTTTTTTTTCAAAAATCAGACTTGACACCAGAGAGGCTGAATACCGCACTGAGTCAATGCGGTCTTAGCCTCTCTGGTCTCAACACTCTGTCTGATTTTGGATTTTTTTTTTTTTTTTCCAAAATCAGACTTGACACCAGAGAGGCTGAATACCGCACTGAGTCAATGCGGTCTTAGCCTCTCTGGTCTCAACACTCTGTCTGATTTTGGATTTTTTTTTTTTTTTTCCAAAATCAGACTTGACACCAGAGAGGCTGAATACCGCACTGAGTCAATGCGGTCTTAGCCTCTCTGGTGTCAACACTCTGTCTGATTTTGGATTTTTTTTTTTTTTTTCCAAAATCAGACTTGACACCAGAGAGGCTGAATACCGCACTGAGTCAATGCAGTCTTAGCCTCTCTGGTCTCAACACTCTGTCTGATTTTGGATTTTTTTTTTTTTTTTTCCAAAATCAGACTTGACACCAGAGAGGCTGAATACCGCACTGAGTCAATGCGGTCTTAGCCTCTCTGGTGTCAACACTCTGCCTGATTTTGGATTTTTTTTTTTTTTTTTCAAAAATCAGACTTGACACCAGAGAGGCTGAATACCGCACTGAGTCAATGCAGTCTTAGCCTCTCTGGTCTCAACACTCTGTCTGATTTTGGATTTTTTTTTTTTTTTTCCAAAATCAGACTTGACACCAGAGAGGCTGAATACCGCACTGAGTCAATGCGGTCTTAGCCTCTCTGGTCTCAACACTCTTTCTGATTTTGGATTTTTTTTTTTTTTTTCCAAAATCAGACTTGACACCATAGAGGCTGAATACCGCACTGAGTCAATGCGGTCTTAGCCTCTCTGGTGTCAACACTCTGTCTGATTTTGGATTTTTTTTTTTTTTTTCCAAAATCAGACTTGACACCAGAGAGGCTGAATACCGCACTGAGTCAATGCGGTCTTAGCCTCTCTGGTCTCAACACTCTGTCTGATTTTGGATTTTTTTTTTTTTTTTTCCAAAATCAGACTTGACACCAGAGAGGCTGAATACCGCACTGAGTCAATGCGGTCTTAGCCTCTCTGGTGTCAACACTCTGCCTGATTTTGGATTTTTTTTTTTTTTTTTCAAAAATCAGACTTGACACCAGAGAGGCTGAATACCGCACTGAGTCAATGCGGTCTTAGCCTCTCTGGTCTCAACACTCTGTCTGATTTTGGATTTTTTTTTTTTTTTTCCAAAATCAGACTTGACACCAGAGAGGCTGAATACCGCACTGAGTCAATGCGGTCTTAGCCTCTCTGGTCTCAACACTCTGTCTGATTTTGGATTTTTTTTTTTTTTTTCCAAAATCAGACTTGACACCAGAGAGGCTGAATACCGCACTGAGTCAATGCGGTCTTAGCCTCTCTGGTGTCAACACTCTGTCTGATTTTGGATTTTTTTTTTTTTTTTCCAAAATCAGACTTGACACCAGAGAGGCTGAATACCGCACTGAGTCAATGCAGTCTTAGCCTCTCTGGTCTCAACACTCTGTCTGATTTTGGATTTTTTTTTTTTTTTTCCAAAATCAGACTTGACACCAGAGAGGCTGAATACCGCACTGAGTCAATGCGGTCTTAGCCTCTCTGGTGTCAACACTCTGCCTGATTTTGGATTTTTTTTTTTTTTTTCAAAAATCAGACTTGACACCAGAGAGGCTGAATACCGCACTGAGTCAATGCAGTCTTAGCCTCTCTGGTCTCAACACTCTGTCTGATTTTGGATTTTTTTTTTTTTTTTCCAAAATCAGACTTGACACCAGAGAGGCTGAATACCGCACTGAGTCAATGCGGTCTTAGCCTCTCTGGTCTCAACACTCTTTCTGATTTTGGATTTTTTTTTTTTTTTTCCAAAATCAGACTTGACACCAGAGAGGCTGAATACCGCACTGAGTCAATGCGGTCTTAGCCTCTCTGGTCTCAACACTCTGTCTGATTTTTTTTTTTCCAAAATCAGACTTGACACCAGAGAGGCTGAATACCGCACTGAGTCAATGCGGTCTTAGCCTCTCTGGTGTCAACACTCTGTCTGATTTTGGATTTTTTTTTTTTTTTTTCCAAAATCAGACTTGACACCATAGAGGCTGAATACCGCACTGAGTCAATGCGGTCTTAGCCTCTCTGGTGTCAACACTCTGTCTGATTTTGGATTTTTTTTTTTTTTTTCCAAAATCAGACTTGACACCAGAGAGGCTGAATACCGCACTGAGTCAATGCGGTCTTAGCCTCTCTGGTCTCAACACTCTGTCTGATTTTGGATTTTTTTTTTTTTTTTCCAAAATCAGACTTGACACCAGAGAGGCTGAATACCGCACTGAGTCAATGCGGTCTTAGCCTCTCTGGTCTCAACACTCTGTCTGATTTTGGATTTTTTTTTTTTTTTTCCAAAATCAGACTTGACACCAGAGAGGCTGAATACCGCACTGAGTCAATGCGGTCTTAGCCTCTCTGGTGTCAACACTCTGTCTGATTTTGGATTTTTTTTTTTTTTTTCCAAAATCAGACTTGACACCAGAGAGGCTGAATACCGCACTGAGTCAATGCGGTCTTAGCCTCTCTGGTCTCAACACTCTGTCTGATTTTGGATTTTTTTTTTTTTTTTCCAAAATCAGACTTGACACCAGAGAGGCTGAATACCGCACTGAGTCAATGCGGTCTTAGCCTCTCTGGTGTCAACACTCTGCCTGATTTTGGATTTTTTTTTTTTTTTTTCAAAAATCAGACTTGACACCAGAGAGGCTGAATACCGCACTGAGTCAATGCAGTCTTAGCCTCTCTGGTCTCAACACTCTGTCTGATTTTGGTTTTTTTTTTTTTTTTTCCAAAATCAGACTTGACACCAGAGAGGCTGAATACCGCACTGAGTCAATGCGGTCTTAGCCTCTCTGGTCTCAACACTCTGTCTGATTTTTTTTTTTCCAAAATCAGACTTGACACCAGAGAGGTTGAATACCGCACTGAGTCAATGCGGTCTTAGCCTCTCTGGTGTCAACACTCTGTCTGATTTTGGATTTTTTTTTTTTTTTTTCCAAAATCAGACTTGACACCAGAGAGGCTGAATACCGCACTGAGTCAATGCTGTCTTAGCCTCTCTGGTGTCAACACTCAGTCTGATTTTGGATTTTTTTTTTTTTTTTTCCAAAATCAGACTTGACACCATAGAGGCTGAATACCGCACTGACTCAATGCGGTCTTAGCCTCTCTGGTGTCAACACTCTGTCTGATTTTGGATTTTTTTTTTTTTTTTCCAAAATCAGACTTGACACCAGAGAGGCTGAATACCGCACTGAGTCAATGCGGTCTTAGCCTCTCTGGTCTCAACACTCTGTCTGATTTTGGATTTTTTTTTTTTTTTTTCCAAAATCAGACTTGACACCATAGAGGCTGAATACCGCACTGAGTCAATGCGGTCTTAGCCTCTCTGGTGTCAACACTCTGTCTGATTTTGGATTTTTTTTTTTTTTTTCCAAAATCAGACTTGACACCAGAGAGGCTGAATACCGCACTGAGTCAATGCGGTCTTAGCCTCTCTGGTCTCAACACTCTGTCTGATTTTGGATTTTTTTTTTTTTTTTTCCAAAATCAGACTTGACACCAGAGAGGCTGAATACCGCACTGAGTCAATGCGGTCTTAGCCTCTCTGGTGTCAACACTCTGCCTGATTTTGGATTTTTTTTTTTTTTTTTCAAAAATCAGACTTGACACCAGAGAGGCTGAATACCGCACTGAGTCAATGCTGTCTTAGCCTCTCTGGTGTCAACACTCTGTCTGATTTTGGATTTTTTTTTTTTTTTTTTCCAAAATCAGACTTGACACCATAGAGGCTGAATACCGCACTGACTCAATGCGGTCTTAGCCTCTCTGGTGTCAACACTCTGTCTGATTTTGGATTTTTTTTTTTTTTTTCCAAAATCAGACTTGACACCAGAGAGGCTGAATACCGCACTGAGTCAATGCTGTCTTAGCCTCTCTGGTGTCAACACTCTGTCTGATTTTGGATTTTTTTTTTTTTTTTTTCCAAAATCAGACTTGACACCATAGAGGCTGAATACCGCACTGACTCAATGCGGTCTTAGCCTCTCTGGTGTCAACACTCTGTCTGATTTTGGATTTTTTTTTTTTTTTTCCAAAATCAGACTTGACACCAGAGAGGCTGAATACCGCACTGAGTCAATGCGGTCTTAGCCTCTCTGGTGTCAACACTCTGTCTGATTTTGGATTTTTTTTTTTTTTTTCCAAAATCAGACTTGACACCAGAGAGGCTGAATACCGCACTGAGTCAATGCGGTCTTAGCCTCTCTGGTCTCAACACTCTGTCTGATTTTGGATTTTTTTTTTTTTTTTTCCAAAATCAGACTTGACACCAGAGAGGCTGAATACCGCACTGAGTCAATGCGGTCTTAGCCTCTCTGGTGTCAACACTCTACCTGATTTTGGATTTTTTTTTTTTTTTTTCAAAAATCAGACTTGACACCAGAGAGGCTGAATACCGCACTGAGTCAATGCGGTCTTAGCCTCTCTGGTCTCAACACTCTGTCTGATTTTGGATTTTTTTTTTTTTTTTCCAAAATCAGACTTGACACCAGAGAGGCTGAATACCGCACTGAGTCAATGCGGTCTTAGCCTCTCTGGTCTCAACACTCTGTCTGATTTTGGATTTTTTTTTTTTTTTTCCAAAATCAGACTTGACACCAGAGAGGCTGAATACCGCACTGAGTCAATGCGGTCTTAGCCTCTCTGGTGTCAACACTCTGTCTGATTTTGGATTTTTTTTTTTTTTTTCCAAAATCAGACTTGACACCAGAGAGGCTGAATACCGCACTGAGTCAATGCAGTCTTAGCCTCTCTGGTCTCAACACTCTGTCTGATTTTGGATTTTTTTTTTTTTTTTCCAAAATCAGACTTGACACCAGAGAGGCTGAATACCGCACTGAGTCAATGCGGTCTTAGCCTCTCTGGTGTCAACACTCTGCCTGATTTTGGATTTTTTTTTTTTTTTTTCAAAAATCAGACTTGACACCAGAGAGGCTGAATACCGCACTGAGTCAATGCAGTCTTAGCCTCTCTGGTCTCAAAACTCTGTCTGATTTTGGATTTTTTTTTTCTTTTTTCCAAAATCAGACTTGACACCAGAGAGGCTGAATACCGCACTGAGTCAATGCTGTCTTAGCCTCTCTGGTGTCAACACTCTGTCTGATTTTGGATTTTTTTTTTTTTTTTTTCCAAAATCAGACTTGACACCATAGAGGCTGAATACCGCACTGAGTCAATGCGGTCTTAGCCTCTCTGGTGTCAACACTCTGTCTGATTTTGGATTTTTTTTTTTTTTTTCCAAAATCAGACTTGACACCAGAGAGGCTGAATACCGCACTGAGTCAATGCGGTCTTAGCCTCTCTGGTCTCAACACTCTGTCTGATTTTGGATTTTTTTTTTTTTTTTTCCAAAATCAGACTTGACACCAGAGAGGCTGAATACCGCACTGAGTCAATGCGGTCTTAGCCTCTCTGGTGTCAACACTCTGCCTGATTTTGGATTTTTTTTTTTTTTTTTCAAAAATCAGACTTGACACCAGAGAGGCTGAATACCGCACTGAGTCAATGCGGTCTTAGCCTCTCTGGTCTCAACACTCTGTCTGATTTTGGATTTTTTTTTCCTTTTTTCCAAAATCAGACTTGACACCAGAGAGGCTGAATACTGCACTGAGTCAATGCGGTCTTAGCCTCTCTGGTGTCAACACTCTGTCTGATTTTGGATTTTTTTTTTTTTTGTTTTCCAAAATCAGACTTGACACCATAGAGGCTGAATACCGCACTGAGTCAATGCGGTCTTAGCCTCTCTGGTGTCAACACTCTGTCTGATTTTGGATTTTTTTTTTTTTTCCAAAATCAGACTTGACACCAGAGAGGCTGAATACTGCACTGAGTCAATGCGGTCTTAGCCTCTCTGGTGTCAACACTCTGTCTGATTTTGGATTTTTTTTTTTTTTTTTCCAAAATCAGACTTGACACCAGAGAGGCTGAATACCGCACTGAGTCAATGCGGTCTTAGCCTCTCTGGTCTCAACACTCTGTCTGATTTTGGATTTTTTTTTTTTTTTTTCCAAAATCAGACTTGACACCAGAGAGGCTGAATACCGCACTGAGTCAATGCTGTCTTAGCCTCTCTGGTGTCAACACTCTGTCTGATTTTGGATTTTTTTTTTTTTTTTTTCCAAAATCAGACTTGACACCATAGAGGCTGAATACCGCACTGAGTCAATGCGGTCTTAGCCTCTCTGGTGTCAACACTCTGTCTGATTTTGGATTTTTTTTTTTTTTTCCAAAATCAGACTTGACACCAGAGAGGCTGAATACCGCACTGAGTCAATGCGGTCTTAGCCTCTCTGGTCTCAACACTCTGTCTGATTTTGGATTTTTTTTTTTTTTTTTCCAAAATCAGACTTGACACCAGAGAGGCTGAATACCGCACTGAGTCAATGCGGTCTTAGCCTCTCTGGTGTCAACACTCTGCCTGATTTTGGATTTTTTTTTTTTTTTTTCAAAAATCAGACTTGACACCAGAGAGGCTGAATACCGCACTGAGTCAATGCGGTCTTAGCCTCTCTGGTCTCAACACTCTGTCTGATTTTGGATTTTTTTTTTTTTTTTTTCCAAAATCAGACTTGACACCAGAGAGGCTGAATACCGCACTGAGTCAATGCGGTCTTAGCCTCTCTGGTGTCAACACTCTGTCTCATTTTGGATTTTTTTTTTTTTTTTTCCAAAATCAGACTTGACACCAGAGAGGCTGAATACCGCACTGAGTCAATGCGGTCTTAGCCTCTCTGGTGTCAACACTCTGTCTGATTTTGGATTTTTTTTTTTTTTTTCCAAAATCAGACTTGACACCAGAGAGGCTGAATACCGCACTGAGTCAATGCTGTCTTAGCCTCTCTGGTGTCAACACTCTGTCTGATTTTGGATTTTTTTTTTTTTTTTTTCCAAAATCAGACTTGACACCATAGAGGCTGAATACTGCACTGAGTCAATGCGGTCTTAGCCTCTCTGGTGTCAACACTCTGTCTGATTTTGGATTTTTTTTTTTTTCCAAAATCAGACTTGACACCAGAGAGGCTGAATACTGCACTGAGTCAATGCGGTCTTAGCCTCTCTGGTGTCAACACTCTGTCTGATTTTGGATTTTTTTTTTTTTTTTTCCAAAATCAGACTTGACACCAGAGAGGCTGAATACCGCACTGAGTCAATGCGGTCTTAGCCTCTCTGGTCTCAACACTCTGTCTGATTTTGGATTTTTTTTTTTTTTTTCCAAAATCAGACTTGACACCAGAGAGGCTGAATACCGCACTGAGTCAATGCGGTCTTAGCCTCTCTGGTGTCAACACTCTGTCTGATTTTGGATTTTTTTTTTTTTTTTCAAAAATCAGACTTGACACCAGAGAGGCTGAATACTGCACTGAGTCAATGCGGTCTTAGCCTCTCTGGTCTCAACACTCTGTCTGATTTTGGATTTTTTTTTTTTTTTTTCCAAAATCAGACTTGACACCAGAGAGGCTGAATACCGCACTGAGTCAATGCTGTCTTAGCCTCTCTGGTGTCAACACTCTGTCTGATTTTGGATTTTTTTTTTTTTTTTCCAAAATCAGACTTGACACCAGAGAGGCTGAATACCGCACTGAGTCAATGCGGTCTTAGCCTCTCTGGTCTCAACACTCTGTCTGATTTTGGATTTTTTTTTTTTTTTTTCCAAAATCAGACTTGACACCAGAGAGGCTGAATACTGCACTGAGTCAATGCGGTCTTAGCCTCTCTGGTGTCAACACTCTGCCTGATTTTGGATTTTTTTTTTTTTTTTTCAAAAATCAGACTTGACACCAGAGAGGCTGAATACCGCACTGAGTCAATGCGGTCTTAGCCTCTCTGGTCTCAACACTCTGTCTGATTTTGGATTTTTTTTTTCTTTTTTCCAAAATCAGACTTGACACCAGAGAGGCTGAATACTGCACTGAGTCAATGCGGTCTTAGCCTCTCTGGTGTCAACACTCTGTCTGATTTTGGATTTTTTTTTTTTTTTTCTCCAAAATCAGACTTGACACCATAGAGGCTGAATACCGCACTGAGTCAATGCGGTCTTAGCCTCTCTGGTGTCAACACTCTGTCTGATTTTGGATTTTTTTTTTTTTTTTCCAAAATCAGACTTGACACCAGAGAGGCTGAATACCGCACTGAGTCAATGCGGTCTTAGCCTCTCTGGTGTCAACACTCTGTCTGATTTTGGATTTTTTTTTTTTTTTTTCAAAAATCAGACTTGACACCAGAGAGGCTGAATACTGCACTGAGTCAATGCGGTCTTAGCCTCTCTGGTCTCAACACTCTGTCTGATTTTGGATTTTTTTTTTTTTTTTTCCAAAATCAGACTTGACACCAGAGAGGCTGAATACCGCACTGAGTCAATGCTGTCTTAGCCTCTCTGGTGTCAACACTCTGTCTGATTTTGGATTTTTTTTTTTTTTTTTTCCAAAATCAGACTTGACACCATAGAGGCTGAATACCGCACTGAGTCAATGCGGTCTTAGCCTCTCTGGTGTCAACACTGTCTGATTTTGGATTTTTTTTTTTTTTTTCCAAAATCAGACTTGACACCAGAGAGGCTGAATACCGCACTGAGTCAATGCGGTCTTAGCCTCTCTGGTCTCAACACTCTGTCTGATTTTGGATTTTTTTTTTTTTTTTTCCAAAATCAGACTTGACACCAGAGAGGCTGAATACCGCACTGAGTCAATGCGGTCTTAGCCTCTCTGGTGTCAACACTCTGCCTGATTTTGGATTTTTTTTTTTTTTTTCAAAAATCAGACTTGACACCAGAGAGGCTGAATACCGCACTGAGTCAATGCGGTCTTAGCCTCTCTGGTCTCAACACTCTGTCTGATTTTGGATTTTTTTTTTCTTTTTTCCAAAATCAGACTTGACACCAGAGAGGCTGAATACTGCACTGAGTCAATGCGGTCTTAGCCTCTCTGGTGTCAACACTCTGTCTGATTTTGGATTTTTTTTGTTTTTTTTTCCAAAATCAGACTTGACACCATAGAGGCTGAATACCGCACTGAGTCAATGCGGTCTTAGCCTCTCTGGTGTCAACACTCTGTCTGATTTTGGATTTTTTTTTTTTTTCCAAAATCAGACTTGACACCAGAGAGGCTGAATACTGCACTGAGTCAATGCGGTCTTACCCTCTCTGGTGTCAACACTCTGTCTGATTTTGGTTTTTTTTTTTTTTTTTTCCAAAATCAGACTTGACACCAGAGAGGCTGAATACCGCACTGAGTCAATGCGGTCTTAGCCTCTCTGGTGTCAACACTCTGTCTGATTTTGGATTTTTTTTTTTTTTTTTCCAAAATCAGACTTGACACCAGAGAGGCTGAATACCGCACTGAGTCAATGCGGTCTTAGCCTCTCTGGTCTCAACACTCTGTCTGATTTTGGATTTTTTTTTTCTTTTTTCCAAAATCAGACTTGACACCAGAGAGGCTGAATACCGCACTGAGTCAATGCGGTCTTAGCCTCTCTGGTGTCAACACTCTGTCTGATTTTGGATTTTTTTTTTTTTTTTTCCAAAATCAGACTTGAAACCATAGAGGCTGAATACCGCACTGAGTCAATGCGGTCTTAGCCTCTCTGGTGTCAACACTCTGTCTGATTTTGGATTTTTTTTTTTTTTTCCAAAATCAGACTTGACACCAGAGAGGCTGAATACTGCACTGAGTCAATGCGGTCTTAGCCTCTCTGGTGTCAACACTCTGTCTGATTTTGGATTTTTTTTTTTTTTTTTCCAAAATCAGACTTGACACCAGAGAGGCTGAATACCGCACTGAGTCAATGCGGTCTTAGCCTCTCTGGTCTCAACACTCTGTCTGATTTTGGATTTTTTTTTTTTTTTTTCCAAAATCAGACTTGACACCAGAGAGGCTGAATACCGCACTGAGTCAATGCGGTCTTAGCCTCTCTGGTGTCAACACTCTGTCTGATTTTGGATTTTTTTTTTTTTTTTCAAAAATCAGACTTGACACCAGAGAGGCTGAATACCGCACTGAGTCAATGCGGTCTTAGCCTCTCTGGTCTCAACACTCTGTCTGATTTTGGATTTTTTTTTTTTTTTTTCCAAAATCAGACTTGACACCAGAGAGGCTGAATACCGCACTGAGTCAATGCTGTCTTAGCCTCTCTGGTGTCAACACTCTGTCTGATTTTGGATTTTTTTTTTTTTTTTTTCCAAAATCAGACTTGACACCATAGAGGCTGAATACCGCACTGAGTCAATGCGGTCTTAGCCTCTCTGGTGTCAACACTCTGTCTGATTTTGGATTTTTTTTTTTTTTTCCAAAATCAGACTTGACACCAGAGAGGCTGAATACCGCACTGAGTCAATGCGGTCTTAGCCTCTCTGGTCTCAACACTCTGTCTGATTTTGGATTTTTTTTTTTTTTTTTCCAAAATCAGACTTGACACCAGAGAGGCTGAATACCGCACTGAGTCAATGCGGTCTTAGCCTCTCTGGTGTCAACACTCTGCCTGATTTTGGATTTTTTTTTTTTTTTTTCAAAAATCAGACTTGACACCAGAGAGGCTGAATACCGCACTGAGTCAATGCGGTCTTAGCCTCTCTGGTCTCAACACTCTGTCTGATTTTGGATTTTTTTTTTCTTTTTTCCAAAATCAGACTTGACACCATAGAGGCTGAATACCGCACTGAGTCAATGCTGTCTTAGCCTCTCTGGTGTCAACACTCTGTCTGATTTTGGATTTTTTTTTTTTTTTTTTTCAAAATCAGACTTGACACCATAGAGGCTGAATACCGCACTGAGTCAATGCGGTCTTAGCCTCTCTGGTGTCAACACTCTGTCTGATTTTGGATTTTTTTTTTTTTTTTCCAAAATCAGACTTGACACCAGAGAGGCTGAATACCGCACTGAGTCAATGCGGTCTTAGCCTCTCTGGTCTCAACACTCTGTCTGATTTTGGATTTTTTTTTTTTTTTTTCCAAAATCAGACTTGACACCAGAGAGGCTGAATACCGCACTGAGTCAATGCGGTCTTAGCCTCTCTGGTGTCAACACTCTGCCTGATTTTGGATTTTTTTTTTTTTTTTTCAAAAATCAGACTTGACACCAGAGAGGCTGAATACCGCACTGAGTCAATGCGGTCTTAGCCTCTCTGGTCTCAACACTCTGTCTGATTTTGGATTTTTTTTTTTTTTTTTCCAAAATCAGACTTGACACCAGAGAGGCTGAATACCGCACTGAGTCAATGCTGTCTTAGCCTCTCTGGTGTCAACACTCTGTCTGATTTTGGATTTTTTTTTTTTTTTTTTTCCAAAATCAGACTTGACACCATAGAGGCTGAATACCGCACTGAGTCAATGCGGTCTTAGCCTCTCTGGTGTCAACACTCTGTCTGATTTTGGATTTTTTTTTTTTTTTTCCAAAATCAGACTTGACACCAGAGAGGCTGAATACCGCACTGAGTCAATGCGGTCTTAGCCTCTCTGGTCTCAACACTCTGTCTGATTTTGGATTTTTCTTTTTTTTTTCCAAAATCAGACTTGACACCAGAGAGGCTGAATACCGCACTGAGTCAATGCGGTCTTAGCCTCTCTGGTGTCAACACTCTGTCTGATTTTGGATTTTTTTTTTTTTTTTCCAAAATCAGACTTGACACCAGAGAGGCTGAATACCGCACTGAGTCAATGCGGTCTTAGCCTCTCTGGTCTCAACACTCTGTCTGATTTTGGATTTTTTTTTTTTTTTTCCAAAATCAGACTTGACACCAGAGAGGCTGAATACCGCACTGAGTCAATGCGGTCTTAGCCTCTCTGGTGTCAACACTCTGCCTGATTTTGGATTTTTTTTTTTTTTTTTCAAAAATCAGACTTGACACCAGAGAGGCTGAATACCGCACTGAGTCAATGCGGTCTTAGCCTCTCTGGTCTCAACACTCTGTCTGATTTTGGATTTTTTTTTTCTTTTTTCCAAAATCAGACTTGACACCAGAGAGGCTGAATACTGCACTGAGTCAATGCGGTCTTAGCCTCTCTGGTCTCAACACTCTGTCTGATTTTGGATTTTTTTTTTTTTTTTCCAAAATCAGACTTGACACCAGAGAGGCTGAATACCGCACTGAGTCAATGCGGTCTTAGCCTCTCTGGTCTCAACACTCTGTCTGATTTTTTTTTTTCCAAAATCAGACTTGACACCAGAGAGGCTGAATACCGCACTGAGTCAATGCGGTCTTAGCCTCTCTGGTGTCAACACTCTGTCTGATTTTGGATTTTTTTTTTTTTTTTCCCAAAATCAGACTTGACACCAGAGAGGCTGAATACCGCACTGAGTCAATGCGGTCTTAGCCTCTCTGGTGTCAACACTCTGCCTGATTTTGGATTTTTTTTTTTTTTTTTCAAAAATCAGACTTGACACCAGAGAGGCTGAATACCGCACTGAGTCAATGCGGTCTTAGCCTCTCTGGTCTCAACACTCTGTCTGATTTTGGATTTTTTTTTTCTTTTTTCCAAAATCAGACTTGACACCAGAGAGGCTGAATACTGCACTGAGTCAATGCGGTCTTAGCCTCTCTGGTGTCAACACTCTGTCTGATTTTGGATTTTTTTTTTTTTTTTTTCCAAAATCAGACTTGACACCATAGAGGCTGAATACCGCACTGAGTCAATGCGGTCTTAGCCTCTCTGGTGTCAACACTCTGTCTGATTTTGGATTTTTTTTTTTTCCCAAAATCAGACTTGACACCAGAGAGGCTGAATACTGCACTGAGTCAATGCGGTCTTAGCCTCTCTGGTGTCAACACTCTGTCTGATTTTGGATTTTTTTTTTTTTTTTTCCAAAATCAGACTTGACACCAGAGAGGCTGAATACCGCACTGAGTCAATGCGGTCTTAGCCTCTCTGGTCTCAACACTCTGTCTGATTTTGGATTTTTTTTTTTTTTTCCAAAATCAGACTTGACACCAGAGAGGCTGAATACCGCACTGAGTCAATGCGGTCTTAGCCTCTCTGGTGTCAACACTCTGTCTGATTTTGGATTTTTTTTTTTTTTTTCAAAAATCAGACTTGACACCAGAGAGGCTGAATACTGCACTGAGTCAATGCGGTCTTAGCCTCTCTGGTCTCAACACTCTGTCTGATTTTGGATTTTTTTTTTTTTTTTTCCAAAATCAGACTTGACACCAGAGAGGCTGAATACCGCACTGAGTCAATGCTGTCTTAGCCTCTCTGGTGTCAACACTGTCTGATTTTGGATTTTTTTTTTTTTTTTTTTCAAAATCAGACTTGACACCATAGAGGCTGAATACCGCACTGAGTCAATGCGGTCTTAGCCTCTCTGGTGTCAACACTGTCTGATTTTGGATTTTTTTTTTTTTTTTCCAAAATCAGACTTGACACCAGAGAGGCTGAATACCGCACTGAGTCAATGCGGTCTTAGCCTCTCTGGTGTCAACACTCTGTCTGATTTTGGATTTTTTTTTTTTTTTTCAAAAATCAGACTTGACACCAGAGAGGCTGAATACCGCACTGAGTCAATGCGGTCTTAGCCTCTCTGGTCTCAACACTCTGTCTGATTTTGGATTTTTTTTTTTTTTTTCCAAAATCAGACTTGACACCAGAGAGGCTGAATACCGCACTGAGTCAATGCTGTCTTAGCCTCTCTGGTGTCAACACTCTGTCTGATTTTGGATTTTTTTTTTTTTTTTTTTCCAAAATCAGACTTGACACCATAGAGGCTGAATACCGCACTGAGTCAATGCGGTCTTAGCCTCTCTGGTGTCAACACTCTGTCTGATTTTGGATTTTTTTTTTTTTTTTCCAAAATCAGACTTGACACCAGAGAGGCTGAATACCGCACTGAGTCAATGCGGTCTTAGCCTCTCTGGTCTCAACACTCTGTCTGATTTTGGATTTTTTTTTTTTTTTTTCCAAAATCAGACTTGACACCAGAGAGGCTGAATACCGCACTGAGTCAATGCGGTCTTAGCCTCTCTGGTGTCAACACTCTGCCTGATTTTGGATTTTTTTTTTTTTTTTTCAAAAATCAGACTTGACACCAGAGAGGCTGAATACCGCACTGAGTCAATGCGGTCTTAGCCTCTCTGGTCTCAACACTCTGTCTGATTTTGGATTTTTTTTTTTTTTTTTTCCAAAATCAGACTTGACACCAGAGAGGCTGAATACCGCACTGAGTCAATGCGGTCTTAGCCTCTCTGGTGTCAACACTCTGTCTCATTTTGGATTTTTTTTTTTTTTTTTCCAAAATCAGACTTGACACCAGAGAGGCTGAATACCGCACTGAGTCAATGCGGTCTTAGCCTCTCTGGTGTCAACACTCTGTCTGATTTTGGATTTTTTTTTTTTTTTTCCAAAATCAGACTTGACACCAGAGAGGCTGAATACCGCACTGAGTCAATGCGGTCTTAGCCTCTCTGGTCTCAACACTCTGTCTGATTTTGGATTTTTTTTTTTTTTTTCCAAAATCAGACTTGACACCAGAGAGGCTGAATACCGCACTGAGTCAATGCGGTCTTAGCCTCTCTGGTGTCAACACTCTGTCTGATTTTGGATTTTTTTTTTTTTTTTCCAAAATCAGACTTGACACCAGAGAGGCTGAATACCGCACTGAGTCAATGCGGTCTTAGCCTCTCTGGTCTCAACACTCTGTCTGATTTTGGATTTTTTTTTTTTTTTTCCAAAATCAGACTTGACACCAGAGAGGCTGAATACCGCACTGAGTCAATGCGGTCTTAGCCTCTCTGGTGTCAACACTCTGCCTGATTTTGGATTTTTTTTTTTTTTTTTCAAAAATCAGACTTGACACCAGAGAGGCTGAATACCGCACTGAGTCAATGCGGTCTTAGCCTCTCTGGTCTCAACACTCTGTCTGATTTTGGATTTTTTTTTTTTTTTTCCAAAATCAGACTTGACACCAGAGAGGCTGAATACCGCACTGAGTCAATGCGGTCTTAGCCTCTCTGGTCTCAACACTCTGTCTGATTTTTTTTTTTTCCAAAATCAGACTTGACACCAGAGAGGCTGAATACCGCACTGAGTCAATGCGGTCTTAGCCTCTCTGGTGTCAACACTCTGTCTGATTTTGGATTTTTTTTTTTTTTTTTCCAAAATCAGACTTGACACCAGAGAGGCTGAATACCGCACTGAGTCAATGCGGTCTTAGCCTCTCTGGTGTCAACACTCTGCCTGATTTTGGATTTTTTTTTTTTTTTTTCAAAAATCAGACTTGACACCAGAGAGGCTGAATACCGCACTGAGTCAATGCGGTCTTAGCCTCTCTGGTCTCAACACTCTGTCTGATTTTGGATTTTTTTTTTCTTTTTTCCAAAATCAGACTTGACACCAGAGAGGCTGAATACTGCACTGAGTCAATGCGGTCTTAGCCTCTCTGGTGTCAACACTCTGTCTGATTTTGGATTTTTTTTTTTTTTTTTCCAAAATCAGACTTGACACCATAGAGGCTGAATACCGCACTGAGTCAATGCGGTCTTAGCCTCTCTGGTGTCAACACTCTGTCTGATTTTGGATTTTTTTTTTTTTCCAAAATCAGACTTGACACCAGAGAGGCTGAATACTGCACTGAGTCAATGCGGT
Organism: Poromitra crassiceps; assembly: GCF_964638095.1. Lineage (NCBI taxonomy): Eukaryota > Metazoa > Chordata > Actinopteri > Beryciformes > Melamphaidae > Poromitra > Poromitra crassiceps. The sequence goes on from NW_028152033.1 coordinate 61,164, forward strand.
CTTAGCCTCTCTGGTGTCAACACTCTGTCTGATTTTGGATTTTTTTTTTTTTTTTTCCAAAATCAGACTTGACACCAGAGAGGCTGAATACCGCACTGAGTCAATGCGGTCTTAGCCTCTCTGGTCTCAACACTCTGTCTGATTTTGGATTTTTTTTTTTTTTTTCCAAAATCAGACTTGACACCAGAGAGGCTGAATACCGCACTGAGTCAATGCGGTCTTAGCCTCTCTGGTGTCAACACTCTGTCTGATTTTGGATTTTTTTTTTTTTTTTCAAAAATCAGACTTGACACCAGAGAGGCTGAATACTGCACTGAGTCAATGCGGTCTTAGCCTCTCTGGTCTCAACACTCTGTCTGATTTTGGATTTTTTTTTTTTTTTTTTCCAAAATCAGACTTGACACCAGAGAGGCTGAATACCGCACTGAGTCAATGCTGTCTTAGCCTCTCTGGTGTCAACACTGTCTGATTTTGGATTTTTTTTTTTTTTTTTTTCCAAAATCAGACTTGACACCAGAGAGGCTGAATACCGCACTGAGTCAATGCGGTCTTAGCCTCTCTGGTCTCAACACTCTGTCTGATTTTGGATTTTTTTTTTTTTTTTTCCAAAATCAGACTTGACACCAGAGAGGCTGAATACCGCACTGAGTCAATGCGGTCTTAGCCTCTCTGGTGTCAACACTCTGCCTGATTTTGGATTTTTTTTTTTTTTTTTCAAAAATCAGACTTGACACCAGAGAGGCTGAATACCGCACTGAGTCAATGCGGTCTTAGCCTCTCTGGTCTCAACACTCTGTCTGATTTTGGATTTTTTTTTTCTTTTTTCCAAAATCAGACTTGACACCAGAGAGGCTGAATACTGCACTGAGTCAATGCGGTCTTAGCCTCTCTGGTGTCAACACTCTGTCTGATTTTGGATTTTTTTTGTTTTTTTTTCCAAAATCAGACTTGACACCATAGAGGCTGAATACCGCACTGAGTCAATGCGGTCTTACCCTCTCTGGTGTCAACACTCTGTCTGATTTTGGATTTTTTTTTTTTTTTTTCCAAAATCAGACTTGACACCAGAGAGGCTGAATACCGCACTGAGTCAATGCGGTCTTAGCCTCTCTGGTGTCAACACTCTGTCTGATTTTGGATTTTTTTTTTTTTTTTTCCAAAATCAGACTTGACACCAGAGAGGCTGAATACCGCACTGAGTCAATGCGGTCTTAGCCTCTCTGGTCTCAACACTCTGTCTGATTTTGGATTTTTTTTTTCTTTTTTCCAAAATCAGACTTGACACCAGAGAGGCTGAATACCGCACTGAGTCAATGCGGTCTTAGCCTCTCTGGTGTCAACACTCTGTCTGATTTTGGATTTTTTTTTTTTTTTTTTCCAAAATCAGACTTGAAACCATAGAGGCTGAATACCGCACTGAGTCAATGCGGTCTTAGCCTCTCTGGTGTCAACACTCTGTCTGATTTTGGATTTTTTTTTTTTTTCCAAAATCAGACTTGACACCAGAGAGGCTGAATACTGCACTGAGTCAATGCGGTCTTAGCCTCTCTGGTGTCAACACTCTGTCTGATTTTGGATTTTTTTTTTTTTTTTTCCAAAATCAGACTTGACACCAGAGAGGCTGAATACCGCACTGAGTCAATGCGGTCTTAGCCTCTCTGGTCTCAACACTCTGTCTGATTTTGGATTTTTTTTTTTTTTTTCCAAAATCAGACTTGACACCAGAGAGGCTGAATACCGCACTGAGTCAATGCGGTCTTAGCCTCTCTGGTGTCAACACTCTGTCTGATTTTGGATTTTTTTTTTTTTTTTCAAAAATCAGACTTGACACCAGAGAGGCTGAATACTGCACTGAGTCAATGCGGTCTTAGCCTCTCTGGTCTCAACACTCTGTCTGATTTTGGATTTTTTTTTTTTTTTTCCAAAATCAGACTTGACACCAGAGAGGCTGAATACCGCACTGAGTCAATGCGGTCTTAGCCTCTCTGGTCTCAACACTCTGTCTGATTTTTTTTTTTCCAAAATCAGACTTGACACCAGAGAGGCTGAATACCGCACTGAGTCAATGCGGTCTTAGCCTCTCTGGTGTCAACACTCTGTCTGATTTTGGATTTTTTTTTTTTTTTTTCCAAAATCAGACTTGACACCAGAGAGGCTGAATACCGCACTGAGTCAATGCGGTCTTAGCCTCTCTGGTGTCAACACTCTGCCTGATTTTGGATTTTTTTTTTTTTTTTTCAAAAATCAGACTTGACACCAGAGAGGCTGAATACCGCACTGAGTCAATGCGGTCTTAGCCTCTCTGGTCTCAACACTCTGTCTGATTTTGGATTTTTTTTTTCTTTTTTCCAAAATCAGACTTGACACCAGAGAGGCTGAATACTGCACTGAGTCAATGCGGTCTTAGCCTCTCTGGTGTCAACACTCTGTCTGATTTTGGATTTTTTTTTTTTTTTTTCCAAAATCAGACTTGACACCATAGAGGCTGAATACCGCACTGAGTCAATGCGGTCTTAGCCTCTCTGGTGTCAACACTCTGTCTGATTTTGGATTTTTTTTTTTTTCCAAAATCAGACTTGACACCAGAGAGGCTGAATACTGCACTGAGTCAATGCGGTCTTAGCCTCTCTGGTGTCAACACTCTGTCTGATTTTGGATTTTTTTTTTTTTTTTTCCAAAATCAGACTTGACACCAGAGAGGCTGAATACCGCACTGAGTCAATGCGGTCTTAGCCTCTCTGGTCTCAACACTCTGTCTGATTTTGGATTTTTTTTTTTTTTTTCCAAAATCAGACTTGACACCAGAGAGGCTGAATACCGCACTGAGTCAATGCGGTCTTAGCCTCTCTGGTGTCAACACTCTGTCTGATTTTGGATTTTTTTTTTTTTTTTCAAAAATCAGACTTGACACCAGAGAGGCTGAATACTGCACTGAGTCAATGCGGTCTTAGCCTCTCTGGTCTCAACACTCTGTCTGATTTTGGATTTTTTTTTTTTTTTTTTCCAAAATCAGACTTGACACCAGAGAGGCTGAATACCGCACTGAGTCAATGCTGTCTTAGCCTCTCTGGTGTCAACACTGTCTGATTTTGGATTTTTTTTTTTTTTTTTTCCAAAATCAGACTTGACACCAGAGAGGCTGAATACCGCACTGAGTCAATGCGGTCTTAGCCTCTCTGGTCTCAACACTCTGTCTGATTTTGGATTTTTTTTTTTTTTTTTCCAAAATCAGACTTGACACCAGAGAGGCTGAATACCGCACTGAGTCAATGCGGTCTTAGCCTCTCTGGTGTCAACACTCTGCCTGATTTTGGATTTTTTTTTTTTTTTTTCAAAAATCAGACTTGACACCAGAGAGGCTGAATACCGCACTGAGTCAATGCGGTCTTAGCCTCTCTGGTCTCAACACTCTGTCTGATTTTGGATTTTTTTTTTCTTTTTTCCAAAATCAGACTTGACACCAGAGAGGCTGAATACTGCACTGAGTCAATGCGGTCTTAGCCTCTCTGGTGTCAACACTCTGTCTGATTTTGGATTTTTTTTGTTTTTTTTTCCAAAATCAGACTTGACACCATAGAGGCTGAATACCGCACTGAGTCAATGCGGTCTTACCCTCTCTGGTGTCAACACTCTGTCTGATTTTGGATTTTTTTTTTTTTTTTTCCAAAATCAGACTTGACACCAGAGAGGCTGAATACCGCACTGAGTCAATGCGGTCTTAGCCTCTCTGGTGTCAACACTCTGTCTGATTTTGGATTTTTTTTTTTTTTTTTCCAAAATCAGACTTGACACCAGAGAGGCTGAATACCGCACTGAGTCAATGCGGTCTTAGCCTCTCTGGTCTCAACACTCTGTCTGATTTTGGATTTTTTTTTTCTTTTTTCCAAAATCAGACTTGACACCAGAGAGGCTGAATACCGCACTGAGTCAATGCGGTCTTAGCCTCTCTGGTGTCAACACTCTGTCTGATTTTGGATTTTTTTTTTTTTTTTTTCCAAAATCAGACTTGAAACCATAGAGGCTGAATACCGCACTGAGTCAATGCGGTCTTAGCCTCTCTGGTGTCAACACTCTGTCTGATTTTGGATTTTTTTTTTTTTCCAAAATCAGACTTGACACCAGAGAGGCTGAATACTGCACTGAGTCAATGCGGTCTTAGCCTCTCTGGTGTCAACACTCTGTCTGATTTTGGATTTTTTTTTTTTTTTTTCCAAAATCAGACTTGACACCAGAGAGGCTGAATACCGCACTGAGTCAATGCGGTCTTAGCCTCTCTGGTCTCAACACTCTGTCTGATTTTGGATTTTTTTTTTTTTTTTCCAAAATCAGACTTGACACCAGAGAGGCTGAATACCGCACTGAGTCAATGCGGTCTTAGCCTCTCTGGTGTCAACACTCTGTCTGATTTTGGATTTTTTTTTTTTTTTTCAAAAATCAGACTTGACACCAGAGAGGCTGAATACTGCACTGAGTCAATGCGGTCTTAGCCTCTCTGGTCTCAACACTCTGTCTGATTTTGGATTTTTTTTTTTTTTTTTCCAAAATCAGACTTGACACCAGAGATGCTGAATACCGCACTGAGTCAATGCTGTCTTAGCCTCTCTGGTGTCAACACTGTCTGATTTTGGATTTTTTTTTTTTTTTTTTCCAAAATCAGACTTGACACCATAGAGGCTGAATACCGCACTGAGTCAATGCGGTCTTAGCCTCTCTGGTGTCAACACTGTCTGATTTTGGATTTTTTTTTTTTTTTTCCAAAATCAGACTTGACACCAGAGAGGCTGAATACCGCACTGAGTCAATGCGGTCTTAGCCTCTCTGGTCTCAACACTCTGTCTGATTTTGGATTTTTTTTTTTTTTTTTCCAAAATCAGACTTGACACCAGAGAGGCTGAATACCGCACTGAGTCAATGCGGTCTTAGCCTCTCTGGTGTCAACACTCTGCCTGATTTTGGATTTTTTTTTTTTTTTTCAAAAATCAGACTTGACACCAGAGAGGCTGAATACCGCACTGAGTCAATGCGGTCTTAGCCTCTCTGGTCTCAACACTCTGTCTGATTTTGGATTTTTTTTTTCTTTTTTCCAAAATCAGACTTGACACCAGAGAGGCTGAATACTGCACTGAGTCAATGCGGTCTTAGCCTCTCTGGTGTCAACACTCTGTCTGATTTTGGATTTTTTTTGTTTTTTTTTCCAAAATCAGACTTGACACCATAGAGGCTGAATACCGCACTGAGTCAATGCGGTCTTAGCCTCTCTGGTGTCAACACTCTGTCTGATTTTGGATTTTTTTTTTTTTCCAAAATCAGACTTGACACCAGAGAGGCTGAATACTGCACTGAGTCAATGCGGTCTTACCCTCTCTGGTGTCAACACTCTGTCTGATTTTGGATTTTTTTTTTTTTTTTTCCAAAATCAGACTTGACACCAGAGAGGCTGAATACCGCACTGAGTCAATGCGGTCTTAGCCTCTCTGGTGTCAACACTCTGTCTGATTTTGGATTTTTTTTTTTTTTTTTTCCAAAATCAGACTTGACACCAGAGAGGCTGAATACCGCACTGAGTCAATGCGGTCTTAGCCTCTCTGGTCTCAACACTCTGTCTGATTTTGGATTTTTTTTTTCTTTTTTCCAAAATCAGACTTGACACCAGAGAGGCTGAATACCGCACTGAGTCAATGCGGTCTTAGCCTCTCTGGTGTCAACACTCTGTCTGATTTTGGATTTTTTTTTTTTTTTTTTCCAAAATCAGACTTGAAACCATAGAGGCTGAATACCGCACTGAGTCAATGCGGTCTTAGCCTCTCTGGTGTCAACACTCTGTCTGATTTTGGATTTTTTTTTTTTTTTCCAAAATCAGACTTGACACCAGAGAGGCTGAATACTGCACTGAGTCAATGCGGTCTTAGCCTCTCTGGTGTCAACACTCTGTCTGATTTTGGATTTTTTTTTTTTTTTTTCCAAAATCAGACTTGACACCAGAGAGGCTGAATACCGCACTGAGTCAATGCGGTCTTAGCCTCTCTGGTCTCAACACTCTGTCTGATTTTGGATTTTTTTTTTTTTTTTTTTTCCAAAATCAGACTTGACACCAGAGAGGCTGAATACCGCACTGGGTCAATGCGGTCTTAGCCTCTCTGGTGTCAACACTCTGTCTGATTTTGGATTTTTTTTTTTTTTTTCAAAAATCAGACTTGACACCAGAGAGGCTGAATACCGCACTGAGTCAATGCGGTCTTAGCCTCTCTGGTCTCAACACTCTGTCTGATTTTGGATTTTTTTTTTTTTTTTCCCAAAATCAGACTTGACACCAGAGAGGCTGAATACCGCACTGAGTCAATGCTGTCTTAGCCTCTCTGGTGTCAACACTCTGTCTGATTTTGGATTTTTTTTTTTTTTTTCAAAAATCAGACTTGACACCAGAGAGGCTGAATACCGCACTGAGTCAATGCGGTCTTAGCCTCTCTGGTCTCAACACTCTGTCTGATTTTGGATTTTTTTTTTCTTTTTTCCAAAATCAGACTTGACACCAGAGAGGCTGAATACTGCACTGAGTCAATGCGGTCTTAGCCTCTCTGGTGTCAACACTCTGTCTGATTTTGGATTTTTTTTTTTTTTTTCAAAAATCAGACTTGACACCAGAGAGGCTGAATACCGCACTGAGTCAATGCGGTCTTAGCCTCTCTGGTCTCAACACTCTGTCTGATTTTGGATTTTTTTTTTTTTTTTCAAAAATCAGACTTGACACCAGAGAGGCTGAATACTGCACTGAGTCAATGCGGTCTTAGCCTCTCTGGTCTCAACACTCTGTCTGATTTTGGATTTTTTTTTTTTTTTTTCCAAAATCAGACTTGACACCAGAGAGGCTGAATACCGCACTGAGTCAATGCTGTCTTAGCCTCTCTGGTGTCAACACTGTCTGATTTTGGATTTTTTTTTTTTTTTTTTTCCAAAATCAGACTTGACACCATAGAGGCTGAATACCGCACTGAGTCAATGCGGTCTTAGCCTCTCTGGTGTCAACACTGTCTGATTTTGGATTTTTTTTTTTTTTTTCCAAAATCAGACTTGACACCAGAGAGGCTGAATACCGCACTGAGTCAATGCGGTCTTAGCCTCTCTGGTCTCAACACTCTGTCTGATTTTGGATTTTTTTTTTTTTTTTTCCAAAATCAGACTTGACACCAGAGAGGCTGAATACCGCACTGAGTCAATGCGGTCTTAGCCTCTCTGGTGTCAACACTCTGCCTGATTTTGGATTTTTTTTTTTTTTTTTCAAAAATCAGACTTGACACCAGAGAGGCTGAATACCGCACTGAGTCAATGCGGTCTTAGCCTCTCTGGTCTCAACACTCTGTCTGATTTTGGATTTTTTTTTTCTTTTTTCCAAAATCAGACTTGACACCAGAGAGGCTGAATACTGCACTGAGTCAATGCGGTCTTAGCCTCTCTGGTGTCAACACTCTGTCTGATTTTGGATTTTTTTTGTTTTTTTTTCCAAAATCAGACTTGACACCATAGAGGCTGAATACCGCACTGAGTCAATGCGGTCTTACCCTCTCTGGTGTCAACACTCTGTCTGATTTTGGATTTTTTTTTTTTTTTTTCCAAAATCAGACTTGACACCAGAGAGGCTGAATACCGCACTGAGTCAATGCGGTCTTAGCCTCTCTGGTCTCAACACTCTGTCTGATTTTGGATTTTTTTTTTTTTTTTTCCAAAATCAGACTTGACACCAGAGAGGCTGAATACCGCACTGAGTCAATGCGGTCTTAGCCTCTCTGGTCTCAACACTCTGTCTGATTTTGGATTTTTTTTTTCTTTTTTCGAAAATCAGACTTGACACCAGAGAGGCTGAATACCGCACTGAGTCAATGCGGTCTTAGCCTCTCTGGTGTCAACACTCTGTCTGATTTTGGATTTTTTTTTTTTTTTTTTCCAAAATCAGACTTGAAACCATAGAGGCTGAATACCGCACTGAGTCAATGCGGTCTTAGCCTCTCTGGTGTCAACACTCTGTCTGATTTTGGATTTTTTTTTTTTTCCAAAATCAGACTTGACACCAGAGAGGCTGAATACTGCACTGAGTCAATGCCGTCTTAGCCTCTCTGGTGTCAACACTCTGTCTGATTTTGGATTTTTTTTTTTTTTTTTCCAAAATCAGACTTGACACCAGAGAGGCTGAATACCGCACTGAGTCAATGCGGTCTTAGCCTCTCTGGTCTCAACACTCTGTCTGATTTTGGATTTTTTTTTTTTTTTTCCAAAATCAGACTTGACACCAGAGAGGCTGAATACCGCACTGAGTCAATGCGGTCTTAGCCTCTCTGGTGTCAACACTCTGTCTGATTTTGGATTTTTTTTTTTTTTTTCAAAAATCAGACTTGACACCAGAGAGGCTGAATACTGCACTGAGTCAATGCGGTCTTAGCCTCTCTGGTCTCAACACTCTGTCTGATTTTGGATTTTTTTTTTTTTTTTTTCCAAAATCAGACTTGACACCAGAGAGGCTGAATACCGCACTGAGTCAATGCTGTCTTAGCCTCTCTGGTGTCAACACTGTCTGATTTTGGATTTTTTTTTTTTTTTTTTCCAAAATCAGACTTGACACCATAGAGGCTGAATACCGCACTGAGTCAATGCGGTCTTAGCCTCTCTGGTGTCAACACTGTCTGATTTTGGATTTTTTTTTTTTTTTTCCCAAAATCAGACTTGACACCAGAGAGGCTGAATACCGCACTGAGTCAATGCGGTCTTAGCCTCTCTGGTCTCAACACTCTGTCTGATTTTGGATTTTTTTTTTTTTTTTTCCAAAATCAGACTTGACACCAGAGAGGCTGAATACCGCACTGAGTCAATGCGGTCTTAGCCTCTCTGGTGTCAACACTCTGCCTGATTTTGGATTTTTTTTTTTTTTTTTTCAAAAATCAGACTTGACACCAGAGAGGCTGAATACCGCACTGAGTCAATGCGGTCTTAGCCTCTCTGGTCTCAACACTCTGTCTGATTTTGGATTTTTTTTTTCTTTTTTCCAAAATCAGACTTGACACCAGAGAGGCTGAATACTGCACTGAGTCAATGCGGTCTTAGCCTCTCTGGTGTCAACACTCTGTCTGATTTTGGATTTTTTTTGTTTTTTTTTCCAAAATCAGACTTGACACCATAGAGGCTGAATACCGCACTGAGTCAATGCGGTCTTAGCCTCTCTGGTGTCAACACTCTGTCTGATTTTGGATTTTTTTTTTTCTTCCAAAATCAGACTTGACACCAGAGAGGCTGAATACTGCACTGAGTCAATGCGGTCTTACCCTCTCTGGTGTCAACACTCTGTCTGATTTTGGATTTTTTTTTTTTTTTTTCCAAAATCAGACTTGACACCAGAGAGGCTGAATACCGCACTGAGTCAATGCGGTCTTAGCCTCTCTGGTGTCAACACTCTGTCTGATTTTGGATTTTTTTTTTTTTTTTTTCCAAAATCAGACTTGAAACCATAGAGGCTGAATACCGCACTGAGTCAATGCGGTCTTAGCCTCTCTGGTGTCAACACTCTGTCTGATTTTGGATTTTTTTTTTTTTTTTCCAAAATCAGACTTGACACCAGAGAGGCTGAATACTGCACTGAGTCAATGCGGTCTTAGCCTCTCTGGTGTCAACACTCTGTCTGATTTTGGATTTTTTTTTTTTTTTTTCCAAAATCAGACTTGACACCAGAGAGGCTGAATACCGCACTGAGTCAATGCGGTCTTAGCCTCTCTGGTCTCAACACTCTGTCTGATTTTGGATTTTTTTTTTTTTTTTTCCAAAATCAGACTTGACACCAGAGAGGCTGAATACCGCACTGAGTCAATGCGGTCTTAGCCTCTCTGGTGTCAACACTCTGTCTGATTTTGGATTTTTTTTTTTTTTTTCAAAAATCAGACTTGACACCAGAGAGGCTGAATACCGCACTGAGTCAATGCGGTCTTAGCCTCTCTGGTCTCAACACTCTGTCTGATTTTGGATTTTTTTTTTTTTTTTCCCAAAATCAGACTTGACACCAGAGAGGCTGAATACCGCACTGAGTCAATGCTGTCTTAGCCTCTCTGGTGTCAACACTCTGTCTGATTTTGGATTTTTTTTTTTTTTTTTTCCAAAATCAGACTTGACACCATAGAGGCTGAATACCGCACTGAGTCAATGCGGTCTTAGCCTCTCTGGTGTCAACACTCTGTCTGATTTTGGATTTTTTTTTTTTTTTTCAAAAATCAGACTTGACACCAGAGAGGCTGAATACTGCACTGAGTCAATGCGGTCTTAGCCTCTCTGGTCTCAACACTCTGTCTGATTTTGGATTTTTTTTTTTTTTTTTTCCAAAATCAGACTTGACACCATAGAGGCTGAATACCGCACTGAGTCAATGCGGTCTTAGCCTCTCTGGTGTCAACACTGTCTGATTTTGGATTTTTTTTTTTTTTTTTCCAAAATCAGACTTGACACCAGAGAGGCTGAATACCGCACTGAGTCAATGCGGTCTTAGCCTCTCTGGTCTCAACACTCTGTCTGATTTTGGATTTTTTTTTTTTTTTTCCCAAAATCAGACTTGACACCAGAGAGGCTGAATACCGCACTGAGTCAATGCGGTCTTAGCCTCTCTGGTGTCAACACTCTGCCTGATTTTGGATTTTTTTTTTTTTTTTTTCAAAAATCAGACTTGACACCAGAGAGGCTGAATACCGCACTGAGTCAATGCAGTCTTAGCCTCTCTGGTCTCAACACTCTGTCTGATTTTGGATTTTTTTTTTCTTTTTTCCAAAATCAGACTTGACACCAGAGAGGCTGAATACTGCACTGAGTCAATGCGGTCTTAGCCTCTCTGGTGTCAACACTCTGTCTGATTTTGGATTTTTTTTGTTTTTTTTTCCAAAATCAGACTTGACACCATAGAGGCTGAATACCGCACTGAGTCAATGCGGTCTTAGCCTCTCTGGTGTCAACACTCTGTCTGATTTTGGATTTTTTTTTTTTTCCAAAATCAGACTTGACACCAGAGAGGCTGAATACTGCACTGAGTCAATGCGGTCTTACCCTCTCTGGTGTCAACACTCTGTCTGATTTTGGATTTTTTTTTTTTTTTTTCCAAAATCAGACTTGACACCAGAGAGGCTGAATACCGCACTGAGTCAATGCGGTCTTAGCCTCTCTGGTGTCAACACTCTGTCTGATTTTGGATTTTTTTTTTTTTTTTTTCCAAAATCAGACTTGAAACCATAGAGGCTGAATACCGCACTGAGTCAATGCGGTCTTAGCCTCTCTGGTGTCAACACTCTGTCTGATTTTGGATTTTTTTTTTTTTTTTCCAAAATCAGACTTGACACCAGAGAGGCTGAATACTGCACTGAGTCAATGCGGTCTTAGCCTCTCTGGTGTCAACACTCTGTCTGATTTTGGATTTTTTTTTTTTTTTTCCAAAATCAGACTTGACACCAGAGAGGCTGAATACCGCACTGAGTCAATGCGGTCTTAGCCTCTCTGGTCTCAACACTCTGTCTGATTTTGGATTTTTTTTTTTTTTTTCCCAAAATCAGACTTGACACCAGAGAGGCTGAATACCGCACTGAGTCAATGCTGTCTTAGCCTCTCTGGTGTCAACACTCTGTCTGATTTTGGATTTTTTTTTTTTTTTTTTCCAAAATCAGACTTGACACCATAGAGGCTGAATACCGCACTGAGTCAATGCGGTCTTAGCCTCTCTGGTGTCAACACTCTGTCTGATTTTGGATTTTTTTTTTTTTTTTCAAAAATCAGACTTGACACCAGAGAGGCTGAATACTGCACTGAGTCAATGCGGTCTTAGCCTCTCTGGTCTCAACACTCTGTCTGATTTTGGATTTTTTTTTTTTTTTTTCCAAAATCAGACTTGACACCAGAGAGGCTGAATACCGCACTGAGTCAATGCTGTCTTAGCCTCTCTGGTGTCAACACTGTCTGATTTTGGATTTTTTTTTTTTTTTTTTCCAAAATCAGACTTGACACCATAGAGGCTGAATACCGCACTGAGTCAATGCGGTCTTAGCCTCTCTGGTGTCAACACTGTCTGATTTTGGATTTTTTTTTTTTTTTTCCAAAATCAGACTTGACACCAGAGAGGCTGAATACCGCACTGAGTCAATGCGGTCTTAGCCTCTCTGGTCTCAACACTCTGTCTGATTTTGGATTTTTTTTTTTTTTTTTCCAAAATCAGACTTGACACCAGAGAGGCTGAATACCGCACTGAGTCAATGCGGTCTTAGCCTCTCTGGTGTCAACACTCTGCCTGATTTTGGATTTTTTTTTTTTTTTTTCAAAAATCAGACTTGACACCAGAGAGGCTGAATACCGCACTGAGTCAATGCGGTCTTAGCCTCTCTGGTCTCAACACTCTGTCTGATTTTGGATTTTTTTTTTCTTTTTTCCAAAATCAGACTTGACACCAGAGAGGCTGAATACTGCACTGAGTCAATGCGGTCTTAGCCTCTCTGGTGTCAACACTCTGTCTGATTTTGGATTTTTTTTGTTTTTTTTTCCAAAATCAGACTTGACACCATAGAGGCTGAATACCGCACTGAGTCAATGCGGTCTTAGCCTCTCTGGTGTCAACACTCTGTCTGATTTTGGATTTTTTTTTTTTTCCAAAATCAGACTTGACACCAGAGAGGCTGAATACTGCACTGAGTCAATGCGGTCTTACCCTCTCTGGTGTCAACACTCTGTCTGATTTTGGATTTTTTTTTTTTTTTTTCCAAAATCAGACTTGACACCAGAGAGGCTGAATACCGCACTGAGTCAATGCGGTCTTAGCCTCTCTGGTGTCAACACTCTGTCTGATTTTGGATTTTTTTTTTTTTTTTTCCAAAATCAGACTTGAAACCATAGAGGCTGAATACCGCACTGAGTCAATGCGCTCTTAGCCTCTCTGGTGTCAACACTCTGTCTGATTTTGGATTTTTTTTTTTTTTTTCCAAAATCAGACTTGACACCAGAGAGGCTGAATACTGCACTGAGTCAATGCGGTCTTAGCCTCTCTGGTGTCAACACTCTGTCTGATTTTGGATTTTTTTTTTTTTTTTTCCAAAATCAGACTTGACACCAGAGAGGCTGAATACCGCACTGAGTCAATGCGGTCTTAGCCTCTCTGGTCTCAACACTCTGTCTGATTTTGGATTTTTTTTTTTTTTTTTCCAAAATCAGACTTGACACCAGAGAGGCTGAATACCGCACTGAGTCAATGCGGTCTTAGCCTCTCTGGTGTCAACACTCTGTGTGATTTTGGATTTTTTTTTTTTTTTTCAAAAATCAGACTTGACACCAGAGAGGCTGAATACCGCACTGAGTCAATGCGGTCTTAGCCTCTCTGGTCTCAACACTCTGTCTGATTTTGGATTTTTTTTTTTTTTTTCCCAAAATCAGACTTGACACCAGAGAGGCTGAATACCGCACTGAGTCAATGCTGTCTTAGCCTCTCTGGTGTCAACACTCTGTCTGATTTTGGATTTTTTTTTTTTTTTTTTCCAAAATCAGACTTGACACCATAGAGGCTGAATACCGCACTGAGTCAATGCGGTCTTAGCCTCTCTGGTGTCAACACTCTGTCTGATTTTGGATTTTTTTTTTTTTTTTCCAAAATCAGACTTGACACCAGAGAGGCTGAATACCGCACTGAGTCAATGCGGTCTTAGCCTCTCTGGTCTCAACACTCTGTCTGATTTTGGATTTTTTTTTTTTTTTTTCCAAAATCAGACTTGACACCAGAGAGGCTGAATACCGCACTGAGTCAATGCGGTCTTAGCCTCTCTGGTGTCAACACTCTGCCTGATTTTGGATTTTTTTTTTTTTTTTTCAAAAATCAGACTTGACACCAGAGAGGCTGAATACCGCACTGAGTCAATGCGGTCTTAGCCTCTCTGGTCTCAACACTCTGTCTGATTTTGGATTTTTTTTTTCTTTTTTCCAAAATCAGACTTGACACCATAGAGGCTGAATACCGCACTGAGTCAATGCTGTCTTAGCCTCTCTGGTGTCAACACTCTGTCTGATTTTGGATTTTTTTTTTTTTTTTTTCCAAAATCAGACTTGACACCATAGAGGCTGAATACCGCACTGAGTCAATGCGGTCTTAGCCTCTCTGGTGTCAACACTCTGTCTGATTTTGGATTTTTTTTTTTTTTTTCCAAAATCAGACTTGACACCAGAGAGGCTGAATACCGCACTGAGTCAATGCGGTCTTAGCCTCTCTGGTCTCAACACTCTGTCTGATTTTGGATTTTTTTTTTTTTTTTTCCAAAATCAGACTTGACACCAGAGAGGCTGAATACCGCACTGAGTCAATGCGGTCTTAGTCTCTCTGGTGTCAACACTCTGCCTGATTTTGGATTTTTTTTTTTTTTTTTCAAAAATCAGACTTGACACCAGAGAGGCTGAGTACCGCACTGAGTCAATGCGGTCTTAGCCTCTCTGGTCTCAACACTCTGTCTGATTTTGGATTTTTTTTTTTTTTTTTCCAAAATCAGACTTGACACCAGAGAGGCTGAATACCGCACTGAGTCAATGCGGTCTTAGCCTCTCTGGTGTCAACACTCTGCCTGATTTTGGATTTTTTTTTTTTTTTTTCAAAAATCAGACTTGACACCAGAGAGGCTGAATACCGCACTGAGTCAATGCAGTCTTAGCCTCTCTGGTGTCAACACTCTGTCTGATTTTGGATTTTTTTTTTTTTTTTCCAAAATCAGACTTGACACCAGAGAGGCTGAATACCGCACTGAGTCAATGCGGTCTTAGCCTCTCTGGTCTCAACACTCTGTCTGATTTTGGATTTTTTTTTTTTTTTTCCAAAATCAGACTTGACACCAGAGAGGCTGAATACTGCACTGAGTCAATGCGGTCTTAGTCTCTCTGGTGTCAACACTCTGCCTGATTTTGGATTTTTTTTTTTTTTTTTCAAAAATCAGACTTGACACCAGAGAGGCTGAGTACCGCACTGAGTCAATGCAGTCTTAGCCTCTCTGGTCTCAACACTCTGTCTGATTTTGGATTTTTTTTTTCTTTTTTCCAAAATCAGACTTGACACCAGAGAGGCTGAATACTGCACTGAGTCAATGCGGTCTTAGCCTCTCTGGTGTCAACACTCTGTCTGATTTTGGATTTTTTTTTTTTTTTTTTCCAAAATCAGACTTGACACCATAGAGGCTGAATACCGCACTGAGTCAATGCGGTCTTAGCCTCTCTGGTGTCAACACTCTGTCTGATTTTGGATTTTTTTTTTTTTTCCAAAATCAGACTTGACACCAGAGAGGCTGAATACGGCACTGAGTCAATGCGGTCTTACCCTCTCTGGTGTCAACACTCTGTCTGATTTTGGATTTTTTTTTTTTTTTTTTCCAAAATCAGACTTGACACCAGAGAGGCTGAATACCGCACTGAGTCAATGCGGTCTTAGCCTCTCTGGTGTCAACACTCTGTCTGATTTTGGATTTTTTTTTTTTTTTTTCCAAAATCAGACTTGACACCAGAGAGGCTGAATACCGCACTGAGTCAATGCGGTCTTAGCCTCTCTGGTCTCAACACTCTGTCTGATTTTGGATTTTTTTTTTCTTTTTTCCAAAATCAGACTTGACACCAGAGAGGCTGAATACCGCACTGAGTCAATGCGGTCTTAGCCTCTCTGGTGTCAACACTCTGTCTGATTTTGGATTTTTTTTTTTTTTTTTTCCAAAATCAGACTTGAAACCATAGAGGCTGAATACCGCACTGAGTCAATGCGGTCTTAGCCTCTCTGGTGTCAACACTCTGTCTGATTTTGGATTTTTTTTTTTTTTTCCAAAATCAGACTTGACACCAGAGAGGCTGAATACTGCACTGAGTCAATGCGGTCTTAGCCTCTCTGGTCTCAACACTGTCTGATTTTGGATTTTTTTTTTTTTTTTTCCAAAATCAGACTTGACACCAGAGAGGCTGAATACCGCACTGAGTCAATGCGGTCTTAGCCTCTCTGGTGTCAACACTCTGCCTGATTTTGGATTTTTTTTTTTTTTTTTCAAAAATCAGACTTGACACCAGAGAGGCTGAATACCGCACTGAGTCAATGCGGTCTTAGCCTCTCTGGTCTCAACACTCTGTCTGATTTTGGATTTTTTTTTTTTTTTTTCCAAAATCAGACTTGACACCAGAGAGGCTGAATACCGCACTGAGTCAATGCTGTCTTAGCCTCTCTGGTGTCAACACTCTGTCTGATTTTGGATTTTTTTTTTTTTTTTTTCCAAAATCAGACTTGACACCATAGAGGCTGAATACCGCACTGAGTCAATGCGGTCTTAGCCTCTCTGGTGTCAACACTCTGTCTGATTTTGGATTTTTTTTTTTTTTTTCCAAAATCAGACTTGACACCAGAGAGGCTGAATACCGCACTGAGTCAATGCGGTCTTAGCCTCTCTGGTCTCAACACTCTGTCTGATTTTGGATTTTTTTTTTTTTTTTTCCAAAATCAGACTTGACACCAGAGAGGCTGAATACCGCACAACACTCTGCCTGATTTTGGATTTTTTTTTTTTTTTTTCAAAAATCAGACTTGACACCAGAGAGGCTGAATACCGCACTGAGTCAATGCGGTCTTAGCCTCTCTGGTCTCAACACTCTGTCTGATTTTTGATTTTTTTTTTCTTTTTTCCAAAATGAGACTTGACACCATAGAGGCTGAATACCGCACTGAGTCAATGCTGTCTTAGCCTCTCTGGTGTCAACACTCTGTCTGATTTTGGATTTTTTTTTTTTTTTTTTCCAAAATCAGACTTGACACCATAGAGGCTGAATACCGCACTGAGTCAATGCGGTCTTAGCCTCTCTGGTGTCAACACTCTGTCTGATTTTGGATTTTTTTTTTTTTTTTTCCAAAATCAGACTTGACACCAGAGAGGCTGAATACCGCACTGAGTCAATGCGGTCTTAGCCTCTCTGGTCTCAACACTCTGTCTGATTTTGGATTTTTTTTTTCTTTTTTCCAAAATCAGACTTGACACCAGAGAGGCTGAATACCGCACTGAGTCAATGCGGTCTTAGCCTCTCTGGTGTCAACACTCTGTCTGATTTTGGATTTTTTTTTTTTTTTTTCCAAAATCAGACTTGAAACCATAGAGGCTGAATACCGCACTGAGTCAATGCAGTCTTAGCCTCTCTGGTGTCAACACTCTGTCTGATTTTGGATTTTTTTTTTTTTTTCCAAAATCAGACTTGACACCAGAGAGGCTGAATACTGCACTGAGTCAATGCGGTCTTAGCCTCTCTGGTCTCAACACTCTGTCTGATTTTGGATTTTTTTTTTTTTTTTTCCAAAATCAGACTTGACACCAGAGAGGCTGAATACCGCACTGAGTCAATGCGGTCTTAGCCTCTCTGGTGTCAACACTCTGCCTGATTTTGGATTTTTTTTTTTTTTTTTCAAAAATCAGACTTGACACCAGAGAGGCTGAATACCGCACTGAGTCAATGCGGTCTTAGCCTCTCTGGTCTCAACACTCTGTCTGATTTTGGATTTTTTTTTTTTTTTTTCCAAAATCAGACTTGACACCAGAGAGGCTGAATACAGCACTGAGTCAATGCTGTCTTAGCCTCTCTGGTGTCAACACTCTGTCTGATTTTGGATTTTTTTTTTTTTTTTTTCCAAAATCAGACTTGACACCATAGAGGCTGAATACCGCACTGAGTCAATGCGGTCTTAGCCTCTCTGGTGTCAACACTCTGTCTGATTTTGGATTTTTTTTTTTTTTTTCCAAAATCAGACTTGACACCAGAGAGGCTGAATACCGCACTGAGTCAATGCGGTCTTAGCCTCTCTGGTCTCAACACTCTGTCTGATTTTGGATTTTTTTTTTTTTTTTTCCAAAATCAGACTTGACACCAGAGAGGCTGAATACCGCACAACACTCTGCCTGATTTTGGATTTTTTTATTTTTTTTTCAAAAATCAGACTTGACACCAGAGAGGCTGAATACCGCACTGAGTCAATGCGGTCTTAGCCTCTCTGGTCTCAACACTCTGTCTGATTTTTGATTTTTTTTTTCTTTTTTACAAAATGAGACTTGACACCATAGAGGCTGAATACCGCACTGAGTCAATGCTGTCTTAGCCTCTCTGGTGTCAACACTCTGTCTGATTTTGGATTTTTTTTTTTTTTTTTTCCAAAATCAGACTTGACACCATAGAGGCTGAATACCGCACTGAGTCAATGCGGTCTTAGCCTCTCTGGTGTCAACACTCTGTCTGATTTTGGATTTTTTTTTTTTTTTTCCAAAATCAGACTTGACACCAGAGAGGCTGAATACCGCACTGAGTCAATGCGGTCTTAGCCTCTCTGGTCTCAACACTCTGTCTGATTTTGGATTTTTTTTTTTTTTTTTCCAAAATCAGACTTGACACCAGAGAGGCTGAATACCGCACTGAGTCAATGCGGTCTTAGCCTCTCTGGTGTCAACACTCTGCCTGATTTTGGATTTTTTTTTTTTTTTTTCAAAAATCAGACTTGACACCAGAGAGGCTGAATACCGCACTGAGTCAATGCGGTCTTAGCCTCTCTGGTCTCAACACTCTGTCTGATTTTGGATTTTTTTTTTCTTTTTTCCAAAATCAGACTTGACACCAGAGAGGCTGAATACCGCACTGAGTCAATGCGGTCTTAGCCTCTCTGGTGTCAACACTCTGTCTGATTTTGGATTTTTTTTTTTTTTTTTCCAAAATCAGACTTGAAACCATAGAGGCTGAATACCGCACTGAGTCAATGCGGTCTTAGCCTCTCTGGTGTCAACACTCTGTCTGATTTTGGATTTTTTTTTTTTTTTCCAAAATCAGACTTGACACCAGAGAGGCTGAATACTGCACTGAGTCAATGCGGTCTTAGCCTCTCTGGTGTCAACACTCTGTCTGATTTTGGATTTTTTTTTTTTTTTTTCCAAAATCAGACTTGACACCAGAGAGGCTGAATACCGCACTGAGTCAATGCGGTCTTAGCCTCTCTGGTCTCAACACTCTGTCTGATTTTGGATTTTTTTTTTTTTTTTCCAAAATCAGACTTGACACCAGAGAGGCTGAATACCGCACTGAGTCAATGCGGTCTTAGCCTCTCTGGTGTCAACACTCTGTCTGATTTTGGATTTTTTTTTTTTTTTTTCCAAAATCAGACTTGACACCAGAGAGGCTGAATACCGCACTGAGTCAATGCGGTCTTAGCCTCTCTGGTCTCAACACTCTGTCTGATTTTGGATTTTTTTTTTTTTTTTTCCAAAATCAGACTTGACACCAGAGAGGCTGAGTACCGCACTGAGTCAATGCGGTCTTAGCCTCTCTGGTGTCAACACTCTGTCTGATTTTGGATTTTTTTTTTCTTTTTTCCAAAATCAGACTTGACACCAGAGAGGCTGAATACCGCACTGAGTCAATGCGGTCTTAGCCTCTCTGGTCTCAACACTCTGTCTGATTTTGGATTTTTTTTTTTTTTTCCAAAATCAGACTTGACACCAGAGAGGCTGAATACCGCACTGAGTCAATGCGGTCTTAGCCTCTCTGGTCTCAACACTCTGTCTGATTTTGGATTTTTTTTTTTTTTTTTCCAAAATCAGACTTGACACCAGAGAGGCTGAGTACCGCACTGAGTCAATGCGGTCTTAGCCTCTCTGGTGTCAACACTCTGTCTGATTTTGGATTTTTTTTTTTTTTTTCAAAAATCAGACTTGACACCAGAGAGGCTGAATACCGCACTGAGTCAATGCGGTCTTAGCCTCTCTGGTCTCAACACTCTGTCTGATTTTGGATTTTTTTTTTCTTTTTTCCAAAATCAGACTTGACACCAGAGAGGCTGAATACCGCACTGAGTCAATGCGGTCTTAGCCTCTCTGGTGTCAACACTCTGTCTGATTTTGGATTTTTTTTTTTTTTTTTCCAAAATCAGACTTGAAACCATAGAGGCTGAATACCGCACTGAGTCAATGCGGTCTTAGCCTCTCTGGTGTCAACACTCTGTCTGATTTTGGATTTTTTTTTTTTTTTCTAAAATCAGACTTGACACCAGAGAGGCTGAATACTGCACTGAGTCAATGCGGTCTTAGCCTCTCTGGTGTCAACACTCTGTCTGATTTTGGATTTTTTTTTTTTTTTTTCCAAAATCAGACTTGACACCAGAGAGGCTGAATACCGCACTGAGTCAATGCGGTCTTAGCCTCTCTGGTCTCAACACTCTGTCTGATTTTGGATTTTTTTTTTTTTTTCCAAAATCAGACTTGACACCAGAGAGGCTGAATACCGCACTGAGTCAATGCGGTCTTAGCCTCTCTGGTGTCAACACTCTGTCTGATTTTGGATTTTTTTTTTTTTTTTTCCAAAATCAGACTTGACACCAGAGAGGCTGAATACCGCACTGAGTCAATGCGGTCTTAGCCTCTCTGGTCTCAACACTCTGTCTGATTTTGGATTTTTTTTTTCTTTTTTCCAAAATCAGACTTGACACCATAGAGGCTGAATACCGCACTGAGTCAATGCTGTCTTAGCCTCTCTGGTGTCAACACTCTGTCTGATTTTGGATTTTTTTTTTTTTTTTTTCCAAAATCAGACTTGACACCATATAGGCTGAATACCGCACTGAGTCAATGCGGTCTTAGCCTCTCTGGTGTCAACACTCTGTCTGATTTTGGATTTTTTTTTTTTTTTTTCCAAAATCAGACTTGACACCAGAGAGGCTGAATACCGCACTGAGTCAATGCGGTCTTAGCCTCTCTGGTCTCAACACTCTGTCTGATTTTGGATTTTTTTTTTTTTTTTCCAAAATCAGACTTGACACCAGAGAGGCTGAATACCGCACTGAGTCAATGCGGTCTTAGCCTCTCTGGTGTCAACACTCTGTCTGATTTTGGATTTTTTTTTTTTTTTTTCCAAAATCAGACTTGACACCAGAGAGGCTGAATACCGCACTGAGTCAATGCGGTCTTAGCCTCTCTGGTGTCAACACTCTGCCTGATTTTGGATTTTTTTTTTTTTTTTTCAAAAATCAGACTTGACACCAGAGAGGCTGAATACCGCACTGAGTCAATGCGGTCTTAGCCTCTCTGGTCTCAACACTCTGTCTGATTTTGGATTTTTTTTTTCTTTTTTCCAAAATCAGACTTGACACCAGAGAGGCTGAATACTGCACTGAGTCAATGCGGTCTTAGCCTCTCTGGTGTCAACACTCTGTCTGATTTTGGATTTTTTTTTTTTTTTTTTCCAAAATCAGACTTGACACCATAGAGGCTGAATACCGCACTGAGTCAATGCAGTCTTAGCCTCTCTGGTGTCAACACTCTGTCTGATTTTGGATTTTTTTTTTTTTTCCAAAATCAGACTTGACACCAGAGAGGCTGAATACTGCACTGAGTCAATGCGGTCTTACCCTCTCTGGTGTCAACACTCTGTCTGATTTTGGATTTTTTTTTTTTTTTTTTCCAAAATCAGACTTGACACCAGAGAGGCTGAATACCGCACTGAGTCAATGCGGTCTTAGCCTCTCTGGTGTCAACACTCTGTCTGATTTTGGATTTTTTTTTTTTTTTTTCCAAAATCAGACTTGACACCAGAGAGGCTGAATACCGCACTGAGTCAATGCGGTCTTAGCCTCTCTGGTCTCAACACTCTGTCTGATTTTGGATTTTTTTTTTCTTTTTTCCAAAATCAGACTTGACACCAGAGAGGCTGAATACCGCACTGAGTCAATGCGGTCTTAGCCTCTCTGGTGTCAACACTCTGTCTGATTTTGGATTTTTTTTTTTTTTTTTCCAAAATCAGACTTGACACCAGAGAGGCTGAATACCGCACTGAGTCAATGCGGTCTTAGCCTCTCTGGTCTCAACACTCTGTCTGATTTTGGATTTTTTTTTTTTTTTTCCAAAATCAGACTTGACACCAGAGAGGCTGAATACCGCACTGAGTCAATGCGGTCTTAGCCTCTCTGGTGTCAACACTCTGTCTGATTTTGGATTTTTTTTTTTTTTTTTCCAAAATCAGACTTGACACCAGAGAGGCTGAATACCGCACTGAGTCAATGCGGTCTTAGCCTCTCTGGTCTCAACACTCTGTCTGATTTTGGATTTTTTTTTTTTTTTTTCCAAAATCAGACTTGACACCAGAGAGGCTGAGTACCGCACTGAGTCAATGCGGTCTTAGCCTCTCTGGTGTCAACACTCTGTCTGATTTTGGATTTTTTTTTTCTTTTTTCCAAAATCAGACTTGACACCAGAGAGGCTGAATACCGCACTGAGTCAATGCGGTCTTAGCCTCTCTGGTCTCAACACTCTGTCTGATTTTGGATTTTTTTTTTTTTTTCCAAAATCAGACTTGACACCAGAGAGGCTGAATACCGCACTGAGTCAATGCGGTCTTAGCCTCTCTGGTCTCAACACTCTGTCTGATTTTGGATTTTTTTTTTTTTTTTTCCAAAATCAGACTTGACACCAGAGAGGCTGAGTACCGCACTGAGTCAATGCGGTCTTAGCCTCTCTGGTGTCAACACTCTGTCTGATTTTGGATTTTTTTTTTTTTTTTCAAAAATCAGACTTGACACCAGAGAGGCTGAATACCGCACTGAGTCAATGCGGTCTTAGCCTCTCTGGTCTCAACACTCTGTCTGATTTTGGATTTTTTTTTTCTTTTTTCCAAAATCAGACTTGACACCAGAGAGGCTGAATACCGCACTGAGTCAATGCGGTCTTAGCCTCTCTGGTGTCAACACTCTGTCTGATTTTGGATTTTTTTTTTTTTTTTTCCAAAATCAGACTTGAAACCATAGAGGCTGAATACCGCACTGAGTCAATGCGGTCTTAGCCTCTCTGGTGTCAACACTCTGTCTGATTTTGGATTTTTTTTTTTTTTTCTAAAATCAGACTTGACACCAGAGAGGCTGAATACTGCACTGAGTCAATGCGGTCTTAGCCTCTCTGGTGTCAACACTCTGTCTGATTTTGGATTTTTTTTTTTTTTTTTCCAAAATCAGACTTGACACCAGAGAGGCTGAATACCGCACTGAGTCAATGCGGTCTTAGCCTCTCTGGTCTCAACACTCTGTCTGATTTTGGATTTTTTTTTTTTTTTCCAAAATCAGACTTGACACCAGAGAGGCTGAATACCGCACTGAGTCAATGCGGTCTTAGCCTCTCTGGTGTCAACACTCTGTCTGATTTTGGATTTTTTTTTTTTTTTTTCCAAAATCAGACTTGACACCAGAGAGGCTGAATACCGCACTGAGTCAATGCGGTCTTAGCCTCTCTGGTCTCAACACTCTGTCTGATTTTGGATTTTTTTTTTCTTTTTTCCAAAATCAGACTTGACACCATAGAGGCTGAATACCGCACTGAGTCAATGCTGTCTTAGCCTCTCTGGTGTCAACACTCTGTCTGATTTTGGATTTCTTTTTTTTTTTTTTCCAAAATCAGACTTGACACCATATAGGCTGAATACCGCACTGAGTCAATGCGGTCTTAGCCTCTCTGGTGTCAACACTCTGTCTGATTTTGGATTTTTTTTTTTTTTTTTCCAAAATCAGACTTGACACCAGAGAGGCTGAATACCGCACTGAGTCAATGCGGTCTTAGCCTCTCTGGTCTCAACACTCTGTCTGATTTTGGATTTTTTTTTTTTTTTTCCAAAATCAGACTTGACACCAGAGAGGCTGAATACCGCACTGAGTCAATGCGGTCTTAGCCTCTCTGGTGTCAACACTCTGTCTGATTTTGGATTTTTTTTTTTTTTTTTCCAAAATCAGACTTGACACCAGAGAGGCTGAATACCGCACTGAGTCAATGCGGTCTTAGCCTCTCTGGTCTCAACACTCTGTCTGATTTTGGATTTTTTTTTTTTTTTTTCAAAATCAGACTTGACACCAGAGAGGCTGAGTACCGCACTGAGTCAATGCGGTCTTAGCCTCTCTGGTGTCAACACTCTGTCTGATTTTGGATTTTTTTTTTCTTTTTTCCAAAATCAGACTTGACACCAGAGAGGCTGAATACCGCACTGAGTCAATGCGGTCTTAGCCTCTCTGGTCTCAACACTCTGTCTGATTTTGGATTTTTTTTTTTTTTTCCAAAATCAGACTTGACACCAGAGAGGCTGAATACCGCACTGAGTCAATGCGGTCTTAGCCTCTCTGGTCTCAACACTCTGTCTGATTTTGGATTTTTTTTTTTTTTTTTCCAAAATCAGACTTGACACCAGAGAGGCTGAGTACCGCACTGAGTCAATGCGGTCTTAGCCTCTCTGGTGTCAACACTCTGTCTGATTTTGGATTTTTTTTTTTTTTTTCAAAAATCAGACTTGACACCAGAGAGGCTGAATACCGCACTGAGTCAATGCGGTCTTAGCCTCTCTGGTCTCAACACTCTGTCTGATTTTGGATTTTTTTTTTCTTTTTTCCAAAATCAGACTTGACACCAGAGAGGCTGAATACCGCACTGAGTCAATGCGGTCTTAGCCTCTCTGGTGTCAACACTCTGTCTGATTTTGGATTTTTTTTTTTTTTTTTCCAAAATCAGACTTGAAACCATAGAGGCTGAATACCGCACTGAGTCAATGCGGTCTTAGCCTCTCTGGTGTCAACACTCTGTCTGATTTTGGATTTTTTTTTTTTTTTCTAAAATCAGACTTGACACCAGAGAGGCTGAATACTGCACTGAGTCAATGCGGTCTTAGCCTCTCTGGTGTCAACACTCTGTCTGATTTTGGATTTTTTTTTTTTTTTTTCCAAAATCAGACTTGACACCAGAGAGGCTGAATACCGCACTGAGTCAATGCGGTCTTAGCCTCTCTGGTCTCAACACTCTGTCTGATTTTGGATTTTTTTTTTTTTTTCCAAAATCAGACTTGACACCAGAGAGGCTGAATACCGCACTGAGTCAATGCGGTCTTAGCCTCTCTGGTGTCAACACTCTGTCTGATTTTGGATTTTTTTTTTTTTTTTTCCAAAATCAGACTTGACACCAGAGAGGCTGAATACCGCACTGAGTCAATGCGGTCTTAGCCTCTCTGGTCTCAACACTCTGTCTGATTTTGGATTTTTTTTTTCTTTTTTCCAAAATCAGACTTGACACCATAGAGGCTGAATACCGCACTGAGTCAATGCTGTCTTAGCCTCTCTGGTGTCAACACTCTGTCTGATTTTGGATTTTTTTTTTTTTTTTTTCCAAAATCAGACTTGACACCATATAGGCTGAATACCGCACTGAGTCAATGCGGTCTTAGCCTCTCTGGTGTCAACACTCTGTCTGATTTTGGATTTTTTTTTTTTTTTTCCAAAATCAGACTTGACACCAGAGAGGCTGAATACCGCACTGAGTCAATGCGGTCTTAGCCTCTCTGGTCTCAACACTCTGTCTGATTTTGGATTTTTTTTTTTTTTTTTCCAAAATCAGACTTGACACCAGAGAGGCTGAATACCGCACTGAGTCAATGCGGTCTTAGTCTCTCTGGTGTCAACACTCTGCCTGATTTTGGATTTTTTTTTTTTTTTTTCAAAAATCAGACTTGACACCAGAGAGGCTGAATACCGCACTGAGTCAATGCGGTCTTAGCCTCTCTGGTCTCAACACTCTGTCTGATTTTGGATTTTTTTTTTCTTTTTTCCAAAATCAGACTTGACACCAGAGAGGCTGAATACTGCACTGAGTCAATGCGGTCTTAGCCTCTCTGGTGTCAACACTCTGTCTGATTTTGGATTTTTTTTTTTTTTTTTTCCAAAATCAGACTTGACACCATAGAGGCTGAATACCGCACTGAGTCAATGCGGTCTTAGCCTCTCTGGTGTCAACACTCTGTCTGATTTTGGATTTTTTTTTTTTTTCCAAAATCAGACTTGACACCAGAGAGGCTGAATACTGCACTGAGTCAATGCGGTCTTACCCTCTCTGGTGTCAACACTCTGTCTGATTTTGGATTTTTTTTTTTTTTTTTTTCCAAAATCAGACTTGACACCAGAGAGGCTGAATACCGCACTGAGTCAATGCGGTCTTAGCCTCTCTGGTGTCAACACTCTGTCTGATTTTGGATTTTTTTTTTTTTTTTTTCCAAAATCAGACTTGACACCAGAGAGGCTGAATACCGCACTGAGTCAATGCGGTCTTAGCCTCTCTGGTCTCAACACTCTGTCTGATTTTGGATTTTTTTTTCTTTTTTCCAAAATCAGACTTGACACCAGAGAGGCTGAATACCGCACTGAGTCAATGCGGTCTTAGCCTCTCTGGTGTCAACACTCTGTCTGATTTTGGATTTTTTTTTTTTTTTCTAAAATCAGACTTGACACCAGAGAGGCTGAATACTGCACTGAGTCAATGCGGTCTTAGCCTCTCTGGTGTCAACACTCTGTCTGATTTTGGATTTTTTTTTTTTTTTTTCCAAAATCAGACTTGACACCAGAGAGGCTGAATACCGCACTGAGTCAATGCGGTCTTAGCCTCTCTGGTCTCAACACTCTGTCTGATTTTGGATTTTTTTTTTTTTTTCCAAAATCAGACTTGACACCAGAGAGGCTGAATACCGCACTGAGTCAATGCGGTCTTAGCCTCTCTGGTGTCAACACTCTGTCTGATTTTGGATTTTTTTTTTTTTTTTTCCAAAATCAGACTTGACACCAGAGAGGCTGAATACCGCACTGAGTCAATGCGGTCTTAGCCTCTCTGGTCTCAACACTCTGTCTGATTTTGGATTTTTTTTTTCTTTTTTCCAAAATCAGACTTGACACCATAGAGGCTGAATACCGCACTGAGTCAATGCTGTCTTAGCCTCTCTGGTGTCAACACTCTGTCTGATTTTGGATTTTTTTTTTCTTTTTTCCAAAATCAGACTTGACACCAGAGAGGCTGAATACCGCACTGAGTCAATGCGGTCTTAGCCTCTCTGGTCTCAACACTCTGTCTGATTTTGGATTTTTTTTTTTTTTTTCCAAAATCAGACTTGACACCAGAGAGGCTGAATACCGCACTGAGTCAATGCGGTCTTAGCCTCTCTGGTGTCAACACTCTGTCTGATTTTGGATTTTTTTTTTTTTTTTTTCCAAAATCAGACTTGACACCAGAGAGGCTGAATACCGCACTGAGTCAATGCGGTCTTAGCCTCTCTGGTCTCAACACTCTGTCTGATTTTGGATTTTTTTTTTCTTTTTTCCAAAATCAGACTTGACACCATAGAGGCTGAATACCGCACTGAGTCAATGCTGTCTTAGCCTCTCTGGTGTCAACACTCTGTCTGATTTTGGATTTCTTTTTTTTTTTTTTCCAAAATCAGACTTGACACCATATAGGCTGAATACCGCACTGAGTCAATGCGGTCTTAGCCTCTCTGGTGTCAACACTCTGTCTGATTTTGGATTTTTTTTTTTTTTTTTCCAAAATCAGACTTGACACCAGAGAGGCTGAATACCGCACTGAGTCAATGCGGTCTTAGCCTCTCTGGTCTCAACACTCTGTCTGATTTTGGATTTTTTTTTTTTTTTCCAAAATCAGACTTGACACCAGAGAGGCTGAATACCGCACTGAGTCAATGCGGTCTTAGCCTCTCTGGTGTCAACACTCTGTCTGATTTTGGATTTTTTTTTTTTTTTTTCCAAAATCAGACTTGACACCAGAGAGGCTGAATACCGCACTGAGTCAATGCGGTCTTAGCCTCTCTGGTCTCAACACTCTGTCTGATTTTGGATTTTTTTTTTTTTTTCCAAAATCAGACTTGACACCAGAGAGGCTGAATACCGCACTGAGTCAATGCGGTCTTAGCCTCTCTGGTGTCAACACTCTGTCTGATTTTGGATTTTTTTTTTTTTTTTTCCAAAATCAGACTTGACACCAGAGAGGCTGAATACCGCACTGAGTCAATGCGGTCTTAGCCTCTCTGGTCTCAACACTCTGTCTGATTTTGGATTTTTTTTTTCTTTTTTCCAAAATCAGACTTGACACCATAGAGGCTGAATACCGCACTGAGTCAATGCTGTCTTAGCCTCTCTGGTGTCAACACTCTGTCTGATTTTGGATTTCTTTTTTTTTTTTTTCCAAAATCAGACTTGACACCATATAGGCTGAATACCGCACTGAGTCAATGCGGTCTTAGCCTCTCTGGTGTCAACACTCTGTCTGATTTTGGATTTTTTTTTTTTTTTTTCCAAAATCAGACTTGACACCAGAGAGGCTGAATACCGCACTGAGTCAATGCGGTCTTAGCCTCTCTGGTCTCAACACTCTGTCTGATTTTGGATTTTTTTTTTTTTTTCCAAAATCAGACTTGACACCAGAGAGGCTGAATACCGCACTGAGTCAATGCGGTCTTAGCCTCTCTGGTGTCAACACTCTGTCTGATTTTGGATTTTTTTTTTTTTTTTTCCAAAATCAGACTTGACACCAGAGAGGCTGAATACCGCACTGAGTCAATGCGGTCTTAGCCTCTCTGGTCTCAACACTCTGTCTGATTTTGGATTTTTTTTTTTTTTTTCCAAAATCAGACTTGACACCAGAGAGGCTGAGTACCGCACTGAGTCAATGCGGTCTTAGCCTCTCTGGTGTCAACACTCTGTCTGATTTTGGATTTTTTTTTTCTTTTTTCCAAAATCAGACTTGACACCAGAGAGGCTGAATACCGCACTGAGTCAATGCGGTCTTAGCCTCTCTGGTCTCAACACTCTGTCTGATTTTGGATTTTTTTTTTTTTTTTCCAAAATCAGACTTGACACCAGAGAGGCTGAATACCGCACTGAGTCAATGCGGTCTTAGCCTCTCTGGTCTCAACACTCTGTCTGATTTTGGATTTTTTTTTTTTTTTTTCCAAAATCAGACTTGACACCAGAGAGGCTGAGTACCGCACTGAGTCAATGCGGTCTTAGCCTCTCTGGTGTCAACACTCTGTCTGATTTTGGATTTTTTTTTTTTTTTTCAAAAATCAGACTTGACACCAGAGAGGCTGAATACCGCACTGAGTCAATGCGGTCTTAGCCTCTCTGGTCTCAACACTCTGTCTGATTTTGGATTTTTTTTTTCTTTTTTCCAAAATCAGACTTGACACCAGAGAGGCTGAATACCGCACTGAGTCAATGCGGTCTTAGCCTCTCTGGTGTCAACACTCTGTCTGATTTTGGATTTTTTTTTTTTTTTTTCCAAAATCAGACTTGAAACCATAGAGGCTGAATACCGCACTGAGTCAATGCGGTCTTAGCCTCTCTGGTGTCAACACTCTGTCTGATTTTGGATTTTTTTTTTTTTTTCTAAAATCAGACTTGACACCAGAGAGGCTGAATACTGCACTGAGTCAATGCGGTCTTAGCCTCTCTGGTGTCAACACTCTGTCTGATTTTGGATTTTTTTTTTTTTTTTTCCAAAATCAGACTTGACACCAGAGAGGCTGAATACCGCACTGAGTCAATGCGGTCTTAGCCTCTCTGGTCTCAACACTCTGTCTGATTTTGGATTTTTTTTTTTTTTTCCAAAATCAGACTTGACACCAGAGAGGCTGAATACCGCACTGAGTCAATGCGGTCTTAGCCTCTCTGGTGTCAACACTCTGTCTGATTTTGGATTTTTTTTTTTTTTTTTCCAAAATCAGACTTGACACCAGAGAGGCTGAATACCGCACTGAGTCAATGCGGTCTTAGCCTCTCTGGTCTCAACACTCTGTCTGATTTTGGATTTTTTTTTTCTTTTTTCCAAAATCAGACTTGACACCATAGAGGCTGAATACCGCACTGAGTCAATGCTGTCTTAGCCTCTCTGGTGTCAACACTCTGTCTGATTTTGGATTTTTTTTTTTTTTTTTTCCAAAATCAGACTTGACACCATATAGGCTGAATACCGCACTGAGTCAATGCGGTCTTAGCCTCTCTGGTGTCAACACTCTGTCTGATTTTGGATTTTTTTTTTTTTTTTTCCAAAATCAGACTTGACACCAGAGAGGCTGAATACCGCACTGAGTCAATGCGGTCTTAGCCTCTCTGGTCTCAACACTCTGTCTGATTTTGGATTTTTTTTTTTTTTTTTCCAAAATCAGACTTGACACCAGAGAGGCTGAATACCGCACTGAGTCAATGCGGTCTTAGTCTCTCTGGTGTCAACACTCTGCCTGATTTTGGATTTTTTTTTTTTTTTTTCAAAAATCAGACTTGACACCAGAGAGGCTGAATACCGCACTGAGTCAATGCGGTCTTAGCCTCTCTGGTCTCAACACTCTGTCTGATTTTGGATTTTTTTTTTCTTTTTTCCAAAATCAGACTTGACACCAGAGAGGCTGAATACTGCACTGAGTCAATGCGGTCTTAGCCTCTCTGGTGTCAACACTCTGTCTGATTTTGGATTTTTTTTTTTTTTTTTTCCAAAATCAGACTTGACACCATAGAGGCTGAATACCGCACTGAGTCAATGCGGTCTTAGCCTCTCTGGTGTCAACACTCTGTCTGATTTTGGATTTTTTTTTTTTTTCCAAAATCAGACTTGACACCAGAGAGGCTGAATACTGCACTGAGTCAATGCGGTCTTACCCTCTCTGGTGTCAACACTCTGTCTGATTTTGGATTTTTTTTTTTTTTTTTTTCCAAAATCAGACTTGACACCAGAGAGGCTGAATACCGCACTGAGTCAATGCGGTCTTAGCCTCTCTGGTGTCAACACTCTGTCTGATTTTGGATTTTTTTTTTTTTTTTTTCCAAAATCAGACTTGACACCAGAGAGGCTGAATACCGCACTGAGTCAATGCGGTCTTAGCCTCTCTGGTCTCAACACTCTGTCTGATTTTGGATTTTTTTTTCTTTTTTCCAAAATCAGACTTGACACCAGAGAGGCTGAATACCGCACTGAGTCAATGCGGTCTTAGCCTCTCTGGTGTCAACACTCTGTCTGATTTTGGATTTTTTTTTTTTTTTCTAAAATCAGACTTGACACCAGAGAGGCTGAATACTGCACTGAGTCAATGCGGTCTTAGCCTCTCTGGTGTCAACACTCTGTCTGATTTTGGATTTTTTTTTTTTTTTTTCCAAAATCAGACTTGACACCAGAGAGGCTGAATACCGCACTGAGTCAATGCGGTCTTAGCCTCTCTGGTCTCAACACTCTGTCTGATTTTGGATTTTTTTTTTTTTTTTCCAAAATCAGACTTGACACCAGAGAGGCTGAATACCGCACTGAGTCAATGCGGTCTTAGCCTCTCTGGTGTCAACACTCTGTCTGATTTTGGATTTTTTTTTTTTTTTTTCCAAAATCAGACTTGACACCAGAGAGGCTGAATACCGCACTGAGTCAATGCGGTCTTAGCCTCTCTGGTCTCAACACTCTGTCTGATTTTGGATTTTTTTTTTCTTTTTTCCAAAATCAGACTTGACACCATAGAGGCTGAATACCGCACTGAGTCAATGCTGTCTTAGCCTCTCTGGTGTCAACACTCTGTCTGATTTTGGATTTCTTTTTTTTTTTTTTCCAAAATCAGACTTGACACCATATAGGCTGAATACCGCACTGAGTCAATGCGGTCTTAGCCTCTCTGGTGTCAACACTCTGTCTGATTTTGGATTTTTTTTTTTTTTTTTCCAAAATCAGACTTGACACCAGAGAGGCTGAATACCGCACTGAGTCAATGCGGTCTTAGCCTCTCTGGTCTCAACACTCTGTCTGATTTTGGATTTTTTTTTTTTTTTCCAAAATCAGACTTGACACCAGAGAGGCTGAATACCGCACTGAGTCAATGCGGTCTTAGCCTCTCTGGTGTCAACACTCTGTCTGATTTTGGATTTTTTTTTTTTTTTTTCCAAAATCAGACTTGACACCAGAGAGGCTGAATACCGCACTGAGTCAATGCGGTCTTAGCCTCTCTGGTCTCAACACTCTGTCTGATTTTGGATTTTTTTTTTTTTTTTTCCAAAATCAGACTTGACACCAGAGAGGCTGAGTACCGCACTGAGTCAATGCGGTCTTAGCCTCTCTGGTGTCAACACTCTGTCTGATTTTGGATTTTTTTTTTCTTTTTTCCAAAATCAGACTTGACACCAGAGAGGCTGAATACCGCACTGAGTCAATGCGGTCTTAGCCTCTCTGGTCTCAACACTCTGTCTGATTTTGGATTTTTTTTTTTTTTTCCAAAATCAGACTTGACACCAGAGAGGCTGAATACCGCACTGAGTCAATGCGGTCTTAGCCTCTCTGGTCTCAACACTCTGTCTGATTTTGGATTTTTTTTTTTTTTTTTCCAAAATCAGACTTGACACCAGAGAGGCTGAGTACCGCACTGAGTCAATGCGGTCTTAGCCTCTCTGGTGTCAACACTCTGTCTGATTTTGGATTTTTTTTTTTTTTTTCAAAAATCAGACTTGACACCAGAGAGGCTGAATACCGCACTGAGTCAATGCGGTCTTAGCCTCTCTGGTCTCAACACTCTGTCTGATTTTGGATTTTTTTTTTCTTTTTTCCAAAATCAGACTTGACACCAGAGAGGCTGAATACCGCACTGAGTCAATGCGGTCTTAGCCTCTCTGGTGTCAACACTCTGTCTGATTTTGGATTTTTTTTTTTTTTTTTCCAAAATCAGACTTGAAACCATAGAGGCTGAATACCGCACTGAGTCAATGCGGTCTTAGCCTCTCTGGTGTCAACACTCTGTCTGATTTTGGATTTTTTTTTTTTTTTCTAAAATCAGACTTGACACCAGAGAGGCTGAATACTGCACTGAGTCAATGCGGTCTTAGCCTCTCTGGTGTCAACACTCTGTCTGATTTTGGATTTTTTTTTTTTTTTTTCCAAAATCAGACTTGACACCAGAGAGGCTGAATACCGCACTGAGTCAATGCGGTCTTAGCCTCTCTGGTCTCAACACTCTGTCTGATTTTGGATTTTTTTTTTTTTTTCCAAAATCAGACTTGACACCAGAGAGGCTGAATACCGCACTGAGTCAATGCGGTCTTAGCCTCTCTGGTGTCAACACTCTGTCTGATTTTGGATTTTTTTTTTTTTTTTTCCAAAATCAGACTTGACACCAGAGAGGCTGAATACCGCACTGAGTCAATGCGGTCTTAGCCTCTCTGGTCTCAACACTCTGTCTGATTTTGGATTTTTTTTTTCTTTTTTCCAAAATCAGACTTGACACCATAGAGGCTGAATACCGCACTGCGTCAATGCTGTCTTAGCCTCTCTGGTGTCAACACTCTGTCTGATTTTGGATTTTTTTTTTTTTTTTTTCCAAAATCAGACTTGACACCATATAGGCTGAATACCGCACTGAGTCAATGCGGTCTTAGCCTCTCTGGTGTCAACACTCTGTCTGATTTTGGATTTTTTTTTTTTTTTTTCCAAAATCAGACTTGACACCAGAGAGGCTGAATACCGCACTGAGTCAATGCGGTCTTAGCCTCTCTGGTCTCAACACTCTGTCTGATTTTGGATTTTTTTTTTTTTTTTTCCAAAATCAGACTTGACACCAGAGAGGCTGAATACCGCACTGAGTCAATGCGGTCTTAGTCTCTCTGGTGTCAACACTCTGCCTGATTTTGGATTTTTTTTTTTTTTTTTCAAAAATCAGACTTGACACCAGAGAGGCTGAATACCGCACTGAGTCAATGCGGTCTTAGCCTCTCTGGTCTCAACACTCTGTCTGATTTTGGATTTTTTTTTTCTTTTTTCCAAAATCAGACTTGACACCAGAGAGGCTGAATACTGCACTGAGTCAATGCGGTCTTAGCCTCTCTGGTGTCAACACTCTGTCTGATTTTGGATTTTTTTTTTTTTTTTTTCCAAAATCAGACTTGACACCATAGAGGCTGAATACCGCACTGAGTCAATGCGGTCTTAGCCTCTCTGGTGTCAACACTCTGTCTGATTTTGGATTTTTTTTTTTTTTCCAAAATCAGACTTGACACCAGAGAGGCTGAATACTGCACTGAGTCAATGCGGTCTTACCCTCTCTGGTGTCAACACTCTGTCTGATTTTGGATTTTTTTTTTTTTTTTTTTCCAAAATCAGACTTGACACCAGAGAGGCTGAATACCGCACTGAGTCAATGCGGTCTTAGCCTCTCTGGTGTCAACACTCTGTCTGATTTTGGATTTTTTTTTTTTTTTTTTCCAAAATCAGACTTGACACCAGAGAGGCTGAATACCGCACTGAGTCAATGCGGTCTTAGCCTCTCTGGTCTCAACACTCTGTCTGATTTTGGATTTTTTTTTCTTTTTTCCAAAATCAGACTTGACACCAGAGAGGCTGAATACCGCACTGAGTCAATGCGGTCTTAGCCTCTCTGGTCTCAACACTCTGTCTGATTTTGGATTTTTTTTTTTTTTTTTCCAAAATCAGACTTGACACCAGAGAGGCTGAGTACCGCACTGAGTCAATGCGGTCTTAGCCTCTCTGGTGTCAACACTCTGTCTGATTTTGGATTTTTTTTTTCTTTTTTCCAAAATCAGACTTGACACCAGAGAGGCTGAATACCGCACTGAGTCAATGCGGTCTTAGCCTCTCTGGTCTCAACACTCTGTCTGATTTTGGATTTTTTTTTTTTTTTCCAAAATCAGACTTGACACCAGAGAGGCTGAATACCGCACTGAGTCAATGCGGTCTTAGCCTCTCTGGTCTCAACACTCTGTCTGATTTTGGATTTTTTTTTTTTTTTTTCCAAAATCAGACTTGACACCAGAGAGGCTGAGTACCGCACTGAGTCAATGCGGTCTTAGCCTCTCTGGTGTCAACACTCTGTCTGATTTTGGATTTTTTTTTTTTTTTTCAAAAATCAGACTTGACACCAGAGAGGCTGAATACCGCACTGAGTCAATGCGGTCTTAGCCTCTCTGGTCTCAACACTCTGTCTGATTTTGGATTTTTTTTTTCTTTTTTCCAAAATCAGACTTGACACCAGAGAGGCTGAATACCGCACTGAGTCAATGCGGTCTTAGCCTCTCTGGTGTCAACACTCTGTCTGATTTTGGATTTTTTTTTTTTTTTTTCCAAAATCAGACTTGAAACCATAGAGGCTGAATACCGCACTGAGTCAATGCGGTCTTAGCCTCTCTGGTGTCAACACTCTGTCTGATTTTGGATTTTTTTTTTTTTTTCTAAAATCAGACTTGACACCAGAGAGGCTGAATACTGCACTGAGTCAATGCGGTCTTAGCCTCTCTGGTGTCAACACTCTGTCTGATTTTGGATTTTTTTTTTTTTTTTTCCAAAATCAGACTTGACACCAGAGAGGCTGAATACCGCACTGAGTCAATGCGGTCTTAGCCTCTCTGGTCTCAACACTCTGTCTGATTTTGGATTTTTTTTTTTTTTTCCAAAATCAGACTTGACACCAGAGAGGCTGAATACCGCACTGAGTCAATGCGGTCTTAGCCTCTCTGGTGTCAACACTCTGTCTGATTTTGGATTTTTTTTTTTTTTTTTCCAAAATCAGACTTGACACCAGAGAGGCTGAATACCGCACTGAGTCAATGCGGTCTTAGCCTCTCTGGTCTCAACACTCTGTCTGATTTTGGATTTTTTTTTTCTTTTTTCCAAAATCAGACTTGACACCATAGAGGCTGAATACCGCACTGAGTCAATGCTGTCTTAGCCTCTCTGGTGTCAACACTCTGTCTGATTTTGGATTTTTTTTTTTTTTTTTCCAAAATCAGACTTGACACCATATAGGCTGAATACCGCACTGAGTCAATGCGGTCTTAGCCTCTCTGGTGTCAACACTCTGTCTGATTTTGGATTTTTTTTTTTTTTTTCCAAAATCAGACTTGACACCAGAGAGGCTGAATACCGCACTGAGTCAATGCGGTCTTAGCCTCTCTGGTCTCAACACTCTGTCTGATTTTGGATTTTTTTTTTTTTTTTTCCAAAATCAGACTTGACACCAGAGAGGCTGAATACCGCACTGAGTCAATGCGGTCTTAGCCTCTCTGGTCTCAACACTCTGTCTGATTTTGGATTTTTTTTTTTTTTTTTCCAAAATCAGACTTGACACCAGAGAGGCTGAATACCGCACAACACTCTGCCTGATTTTGGATTTTTTTATTTTTTTTTCAAAAATCAGACTTGACACCAGAGAGGCTGAATACCGCACTGAGTCAATGCGGTCTTAGCCTCTCTGGTCTCAACACTCTGTCTGATTTTTGATTTTTTTTTTCTTTTTTACAAAATGAGACTTGACACCATAGAGGCTGAATACCGCACTGAGTCAATGCTGTCTTAGCCTCTCTGGTGTCAACACTCTGTCTGATTTTGGATTTTTTTTTTTTTTTTTTCCAAAATCAGACTTGACACCATAGAGGCTGAATACCGCACTGAGTCAATGCGGTCTTAGCCTCTCTGGTGTCAACACTCTGTCTGATTTTGGATTTTTTTTTTTTTTTTCCAAAATCAGACTTGACACCAGAGAGGCTGAATACCGCACTGAGTCAATGCGGTCTTAGCCTCTCTGGTCTCAACACTCTGTCTGATTTTGGATTTTTTTTTTTTTTTTTCCAAAATCAGACTTGACACCAGAGAGGCTGAATACCGCACTGAGTCAATGCGGTCTTAGCCTCTCTGGTGTCAACACTCTGCCTGATTTTGGATTTTTTTTTTTTTTTTTCAAAAATCAGACTTGACACCAGAGAGGCTGAATACCGCACTGAGTCAATGCGGTCTTAGCCTCTCTGGTCTCAACACTCTGTCTGATTTTGGATTTTTTTTTTCTTTTTTCCAAAATCAGACTTGACACCAGAGAGGCTGAATACTGCACTGAGTCAATGCGGTCTTAGCCTCTCTGGTGTCAACACTCTGTCTGATTTTGGATTTTTTTTTTTTTTTTTTCCAAAATCAGACTTGACACCATAGAGGCTGAATACCGCACTGAGTCAATGCAGTCTTAGCCTCTCTGGTGTCAACACTCTGTCTGATTTTGGATTTTTTTTTTTTTTCCAAAATCAGACTTGACACCAGAGAGGCTGAATACTGCACTGAGTCAATGCGGTCTTACCCTCTCTGGTGTCAACACTCTGTCTGATTTTGGATTTTTTTTTTTTTTTTTTCCAAAATCAGACTTGACACCAGAGAGGCTGAATACCGCACTGAGTCAATGCGGTCTTAGCCTCTCTGGTGTCAACACTCTGTCTGATTTTGGATTTTTTTTTTTTTTTTTCCAAAATCAGACTTGACACCAGAGAGGCTGAATACCGCACTGAGTCAATGCGGTCTTAGCCTCTCTGGTCTCAACACTCTGTCTGATTTTGGATTTTTTTTTTCTTTTTTCCAAAATCAGACTTGACACCAGAGAGGCTGAATACCGCACTGAGTCAATGCGGTCTTAGCCTCTCTGGTGTCAACACTCTGTCTGATTTTGGATTTTTTTTTTTTTTTTTCCAAAATCAGACTTGAAACCATAGAGGCTGAATACCGCACTGAGTCAATGCGGTCTTAGCCTCTCTGGTGTCAACACTCTGTCTGATTTTGGATTTTTTTTTTTTTTTCCAAAATCAGACTTGACACCAGAGAGGCTGAATACTGCACTGAGTCAATGCGGTCTTAGCCTCTCTGGTGTCAACACTCTGTCTGATTTTGGATTTTTTTTTTTTTTTTTTCCAAAATCAGACTTGACACCAGAGAGGCTGAATACCGCACTGAGTCAATGCGGTCTTAGCCTCTCTGGTCTCAACACTCTGTCTGATTTTGGATTTTTTTTTTTTTTTCCAAAATCAGACTTGACACCAGAGAGGCTGAATACCGCACTGAGTCAATGCGGTCTTAGCCTCTCTGGTGTCAACACTCTGTCTGATTTTGGATTTTTTTTTTTTTTTTTCCAAAATCAGACTTGACACCAGAGAGGCTGAATACCGCACTGAGTCAATGCGGTCTTAGCCTCTCTGGTCTCAACACTCTGTCTGATTTTGGATTTTTTTTTTTTTTTTCCAAAATCAGACTTGACACCAGAGAGGCTGAGTACCGCACTGAGTCAATGCGGTCTTAGCCTCTCTGGTGTCAACACTCTGTCTGATTTTGGATTTTTTTTTTCTTTTTTCCAAAATCAGACTTGACACCAGAGAGGCTGAATACCGCACTGAGTCAATGCGGTCTTAGCCTCTCTGGTCTCAACACTCTGTCTGATTTTGGATTTTTTTTTTTTTTTCCAAAATCAGACTTGACACCAGAGAGGCTGAATACCGC
Organism: Poromitra crassiceps; assembly: GCF_964638095.1. Taxonomy (NCBI): domain Eukaryota; kingdom Metazoa; phylum Chordata; class Actinopteri; order Beryciformes; family Melamphaidae; genus Poromitra; species Poromitra crassiceps. The sequence goes on from NW_028152033.1 coordinate 99,308, forward strand.
ACTGAGTCAATGCGGTCTTAGCCTCTCTGGTCTCAACACTCTGTCTGATTTTGGATTTTTTTTTTTTTTTTTCCAAAATCAGACTTGACACCAGAGAGGCTGAGTACCGCACTGAGTCAATGCGGTCTTAGCCTCTCTGGTGTCAACACTCTGTCTGATTTTGGATTTTTTTTTTTTTTTTCAAAAATCAGACTTGACACCAGAGAGGCTGAATACCGCACTGAGTCAATGCGGTCTTAGCCTCTCTGGTCTCAACACTCTGTCTGATTTTGGATTTTTTTTTTCTTTTTTCCAAAATCAGACTTGACACCAGAGAGGCTGAATACCGCACTGAGTCAATGCGGTCTTAGCCTCTCTGGTGTCAACACTCTGTCTGATTTTGGATTTTTTTTTTTTTTTTTCCAAAATCAGACTTGAAACCATAGAGGCTGAATACCGCACTGAGTCAATGCGGTCTTAGCCTCTCTGGTGTCAACACTCTGTCTGATTTTGGATTTTTTTTTTTTTTTCTAAAATCAGACTTGACACCAGAGAGGCTGAATACTGCACTGAGTCAATGCGGTCTTAGCCTCTCTGGTGTCAACACTCTGTCTGATTTTGGATTTTTTTTTTTTTTTTTCCAAAATCAGACTTGACACCAGAGAGGCTGAATACTGCACTGAGTCAATGCGGTCTTACCCTCTCTGGTGTCAACACTCTGTCTGATTTTGGATTTTTTTTTTTTTTTTTTTCCAAAATCAGACTTGACACCAGAGAGGCTGAATACCGCACTGAGTCAATGCGGTCTTAGCCTCTCTGGTGTCAACACTCTGTCTGATTTTGGATTTTTTTTTTTTTTTTTTCCAAAATCAGACTTGACACCAGAGAGGCTGAATACCGCACTGAGTCAATGCGGTCTTAGCCTCTCTGGTCTCAACACTCTGTCTGATTTTGGATTTTTTTTTCTTTTTTCCAAAATCAGACTTGACACCAGAGAGGCTGAATACCGCACTGAGTCAATGCGGTCTTAGCCTCTCTGGTGTCAACACTCTGTCTGATTTTGGATTTTTTTTTTTTTTTTTCCAAAATCAGACTTGAAACCATAGAGGCTGAATACCGCACTGAGTCAATGCGGTCTTAGCCTCTCTGGTGTCAACACTCTGTCTGATTTTGGATTTTTTTTTTTTTTTCCAAAATCAGACTTGACACCAGAGAGGCTGAATACCGCACTGAGTCAATGCGGTCTTAGCCTCTCTGGTCTCAACACTCTGTCTGATTTTGGATTTTTTTTTTTTTTTTTCCAAAATCAGACTTGACACCAGAGAGGCTGAATACCGCACTGAGTCAATGCGGTCTTAGTCTCTCTGGTGTCAACACTCTGCCTGATTTTGTATTTTTTTTTTTTTTTTTCAAAAATCAGACTTGACACCAGAGAGGCTGAATACCGCACTGAGTCAATGCGGTCTTAGCCTCTCTGGTCTCAACACTCTGTCTGATTTTGGATTTTTTTTTTCTTTTTTCCAAAATCAGACTTGACACCAGAGAGGCTGAATACTGCACTGAGTCAATGCGGTCTTAGCCTCTCTGGTGTCAACACTCTGTCTGATTTTGGATTTTTTTTTTTTTTTTTTCCAAAATCAGACTTGACACCATAGAGGCTGAATACCGCACTGAGTCAATGCGGTCTTAGCCTCTCTGGTGTCAACACTCTGTCTGATTTTGGATTTTTTTTTTTTTTCCAAAATCAGACTTGACACCAGAGAGGCTGAATACTGCACTGAGTCAATGCGGTCTTACCCTCTCTGGTGTCAACACTCTGTCTGATTTTGGATTTTTTTTTTTTTTTTTTTCCAAAATCAGACTTGACACCAGAGAGGCTGAATACCGCACTGAGTCAATGCGGTCTTAGCCTCTCTGGTGTCAACACTCTGTCTGATTTTGGATTTTTTTTTTTTTTTTTTCCAAAATCAGACTTGACACCAGAGAGGCTGAATACCGCACTGAGTCAATGCGGTCTTAGCCTCTCTGGTCTCAACACTCTGTCTGATTTTGGATTTTTTTTTCTTTTTTCCAAAATCAGACTTGACACCAGAGAGGCTGAATACCGCACTGAGTCAATGCGGTCTTAGCCTCTCTGGTCTCAACACTCTGTCTGATTTTGGATTTTTTTTTTTTTTTTTCCAAAATCAGACTTGACACCAGAGAGGCTGAGTACCGCACTGAGTCAATGCGGTCTTAGCCTCTCTGGTGTCAACACTCTGTCTGATTTTGGATTTTTTTTTTCTTTTTTCCAAAATCAGACTTGACACCAGAGAGGCTGAATACCGCACTGAGTCAATGCGGTCTTAGCCTCTCTGGTCTCAACACTCTGTCTGATTTTGGATTTTTTTTTTTTTTTCCAAAATCAGACTTGACACCAGAGAGGCTGAATACCGCACTGAGTCAATGCGGTCTTAGCCTCTCTGGTCTCAACACTCTGTCTGATTTTGGATTTTTTTTTTTTTTTTTCCAAAATCAGACTTGACACCAGAGAGGCTGAGTACCGCACTGAGTCAATGCGGTCTTAGCCTCTCTGGTGTCAACACTCTGTCTGATTTTGGATTTTTTTTTTTTTTTTCAAAAATCAGACTTGACACCAGAGAGGCTGAATACCGCACTGAGTCAATGCGGTCTTAGCCTCTCTGGTCTCAACACTCTGTCTGATTTTGGATTTTTTTTTTTCTTTTTTCCAAAATCAGACTTGACACCAGAGAGGCTGAATACCGCACTGAGTCAATGCGGTCTTAGCCTCTCTGGTGTCAACACTCTGTCTGATTTTGGATTTTTTTTTTTTTTTTTCCAAAATCAGACTTGAAACCATAGAGGCTGAATACCGCACTGAGTCAATGCGGTCTTAGCCTCTCTGGTGTCAACACTCTGTCTGATTTTGGATTTTTTTTTTTTTTTCTAAAATCAGACTTGACACCAGAGAGGCTGAATACTGCACTGAGTCAATGCGGTCTTAGCCTCTCTGGTGTCAACACTCTGTCTGATTTTGGATTTTTTTTTTTTTTTTTCCAAAATCAGACTTGACACCAGAGAGGCTGAATACCGCACTGAGTCAATGCGGTCTTAGCCTCTCTGGTCTCAACACTCTGTCTGATTTTGGATTTTTTTTTTTTTTTCCAAAATCAGACTTGACACCAGAGAGGCTGAATACCGCACTGAGTCAATGCGGTCTTAGCCTCTCTGGTGTCAACACTCTGTCTGATTTTGGATTTTTTTTTTTTTTTTTCCAAAATCAGACTTGACACCAGAGAGGCTGAATACCGCACTGAGTCAATGCGGTCTTAGCCTCTCTGGTCTCAACACTCTGTCTGATTTTGGATTTTTTTTTTCTTTTTTCCAAAATCAGACTTGACACCATAGAGGCTGAATACCGCACTGAGTCAATGCTGTCTTAGCCTCTCTGGTGTCAACACTCTGTCTGATTTTGGATTTTTTTTTTTTTTTTTCCAAAATCAGACTTGACACCATATAGGCTGAATACCGCACTGAGTCAATGCGGTCTTAGCCTCTCTGGTGTCAACACTCTGTCTGATTTTGGATTTTTTTTTTTTTTTTCCAAAATCAGACTTGACACCAGAGAGGCTGAATACCGCACTGAGTCAATGCGGTCTTAGCCTCTCTGGTCTCAACACTCTGTCTGATTTTGGATTTTTTTTTTTTTTTTTCCAAAATCAGACTTGACACCAGAGAGGCTGAATACCGCACTGAGTCAATGCGGTCTTAGTCTCTCTGGTGTCAACACTCTGCCTGATTTTGGATTTTTTTTTTTTTTTTTCAAAAATCAGACTTGACACCAGAGAGGCTGAATACCGCACTGAGTCAATGCGGTCTTAGCCTCTCTGGTCTCAACACTCTGTCTGATTTTGGATTTTTTTTTTCTTTTTTCCAAAATCAGACTTGACACCAGAGAGGCTGAATACTGCACTGAGTCAATGCGGTCTTAGCCTCTCTGGTGTCAACACTCTGTCTGATTTTGGATTTTTTTTTTTTTTTTTTCCAAAATCAGACTTGACACCATAGAGGCTGAATACCGCACTGAGTCAATGCGGTCTTAGCCTCTCTGGTGTCAACACTCTGTCTGATTTTGGATTTTTTTTTTTTTTCCAAAATCAGACTTGACACCAGAGAGGCTGAATACTGCACTGAGTCAATGCGGTCTTACCCTCTCTGGTGTCAACACTCTGTCTGATTTTGGATTTTTTTTTTTTTTTTTTTCCAAAATCAGACTTGACACCAGAGAGGCTGAATACCGCACTGAGTCAATGCGGTCTTAGCCTCTCTGGTGTCAACACTCTGTCTGATTTTGGATTTTTTTTTTTTTTTTTTCCAAAATCAGACTTGACACCAGAGAGGCTGAATACCGCACTGAGTCAATGCGGTCTTAGCCTCTCTGGTCTCAACACTCTGTCTGATTTTGGATTTTTTTTTCTTTTTTCCAAAATCAGACTTGACACCAGAGAGGCTGAATACCGCACTGAGTCAATGCGGTCTTAGCCTCTCTGGTGTCAACACTCTGTCTGATTTTGGATTTTTTTTTTTTTTTTTCCAAAATCAGACTTGAAACCATAGAGGCTGAATACCGCACTGAGTCAATGCGGTCTTAGCCTCTCTGGTGTCAACACTCTGTCTGATTTTGGATTTTTTTTTTTTTTTCCAAAATCAGACTTGACACCAGAGAGGCTGAATACTGCACTGAGTCAATGCGGTCTTAGCCTCTCTGGTCTCAACACTCTGTCTGATTTTGGATTTTTTTTTTTTTTTTTCCAAAATCAGACTTGACACCAGAGAGGCTGAATACCGCACTGAGTCAATGCGGTCTTAGCCTCTCTGGTGTCAACACTCTGCCTGATTTTGGATTTTTTTTTTTTTTTTTCAAAAATCAGACTTGACACCAGAGAGGCTGAATACCGCACTGAGTCAATGCGGTCTTAGCCTCTCTGGTCTCAACACTCTGTCTGATTTTGGATTTTTTTTTTTTTTTTTCCAAAATCAGACTTGACACCAGAGAGGCTGAATACCGCACTGAGTCAATGCTGTCTTAGCCTCTCTGGTGTCAACACTCTGTCTGATTTTGGATTTTTTTTTTTTTTTTTTCCAAAATCAGACTTGACACCATAGAGGCTGAATACCGCACTGAGTCAATGCGGTCTTAGCCTCTCTGGTGTCAACACTCTGTCTGATTTTGGATTTTTTTTTTTTTTTTCCAAAATCAGACTTGACACCAGAGAGGCTGAATACTGCACTGAGTCAATGCGGTCTTAGCCTCTCTGGTCTCAACACTCTGTCTGATTTTGGATTTTTTTTTTTTTTTTCCAAAATCAGACTTGACACCAGAGAGGCTGAATACCGCACTGAGTCAATGCGGTCTTAGCCTCTCTGGTGTCAACACTCTGCCTGATTTTGGATTTTTTTTTTTTTTTTTCAAAAATCAGACTTGACACCAGAGAGGCTGAATACCGCACTGAGTCAATGCGGTCTTAGCCTCTCTGGTCTCAACACTCTGTCTGATTTTTGATTTTTTTTTTCTTTTTTCCAAAATGAGACTTGACACCATAGAGGCTGAATACCGCACTGAGTCAATGCTGTCTTAGCCTCTCTGGTGTCAACACTCTGTCTGATTTTGGATTTTTTTTTTTTTTTTTTCCAAAATCAGACTTGACACCATAGAGGCTGAATACCGCACTGAGTCAATGCGGTCTTAGCCTCTCTGGTGTCAACACTCTGTCTGATTTTGGATTTTTTTTTTTTTTTTCCAAAATCAGACTTGACACCAGAGAGGCTGAATACCGCACTGAGTCAATGCGGTCTTAGCCTCTCTGGTCTCAACACTCTGTCTGATTTTGGATTTTTTTTTTTTTTTTCCAAAATCAGACTTGACACCAGAGAGGCTGAATACCGCACTGAGTCAATGCGGTCTTAGCCTCTCTGGTGTCAACACTCTGTCTGATTTTGGATTTTTTTTTTTTTTTTTTCCAAAATCAGACTTGACACCATAGAGGCTGAATACCGCACTGAGTCAATGCAGTCTTAGCCTCTCTGGTGTCAACACTCTGTCTGATTTTGGATTTTTTTTTTTTTTTCCAAAATCAGACTTGACACCAGAGAGGCTGAATACTGCACTGAGTCAATGCGGTCTTACCCTCTCTGGTGTCAACACTCTGTCTGATTTTGGATTTTTTTTTTTTTTTTTCCAAAATCAGACTTGACACCAGAGAGGCTGAATACCGCACTGAGTCAATGCGGTCTTAGCCTCTCTGGTGTCAACACTCTGTCTGATTTTGGATTTTTTTTTTTTTTTTTCCAAAATCAGACTTGACACCATAGAGGCTGAATACCGCACTGAGTCAATGCGGTCTTAGCCTCTCTGGTGTCAACACTCTGTCTGATTTTGGATTTTTTTTTTTTTTCCAAAATCAGACTTGACACCAGAGAGGCTGAATACTGCACTGAGTCAATGCGGTCTTACCCTCTCTGGTGTCAACACTCTGTCTGATTTTGGATTTTTTTTTTTTTTTTTTTCCAAAATCAGACTTGACACCAGAGAGGCTGAATACCGCACTGAGTCAATGCGGTCTTAGCCTCTCTGGTGTCAACACTCTGTCTGATTTTGGATTTTTTTTTTTTTTTTTTCCAAAATCAGACTTGACACCAGAGAGGCTGAATACCGCACTGAGTCAATGCGGTCTTAGCCTCTCTGGTCTCAACACTCTGTCTGATTTTGGATTTTTTTTTCTTTTTTCCAAAATCAGACTTGACACCAGAGAGGCTGAATACCGCACTGAGTCAATGCGGTCTTAGCCTCTCTGGTGTCAACACTCTGTCTGATTTTGGATTTTTTTTTTTTTTTTTCCAAAATCAGACTTGAAACCATAGAGGCTGAATACCGCACTGAGTCAATGCGGTCTTAGCCTCTCTGGTGTCAACACTCTGTCTGATTTTGGATTTTTTTTTTTTTTTCCAAAATCAGACTTGACACCAGAGAGGCTGAATACCGCACTGAGTCAATGCGGTCTTAGCCTCTCTGGTCTCAACACTCTGTCTGATTTTGGATTTTTTTTTTTTTTTTTCCAAAATCAGACTTGACACCAGAGAGGCTGAATACCGCACTGAGTCAATGCGGTCTTAGTCTCTCTGGTGTCAACACTCTGCCTGATTTTGTATTTTTTTTTTTTTTTTTCAAAAATCAGACTTGACACCAGAGAGGCTGAATACCGCACTGAGTCAATGCGGTCTTAGCCTCTCTGGTCTCAACACTCTGTCTGATTTTGGATTTTTTTTTTCTTTTTTCCAAAATCAGACTTGACACCAGAGAGGCTGAATACTGCACTGAGTCAATGTGGTCTTAGCCTCTCTGGTGTCAACACTCTGTCTGATTTTGGATTTTTTTTTTTTTTTTTTCCAAAATCAGACTTGACACCATAGAGGCTGAATACCGCACTGAGTCAATGCGGTCTTAGCCTCTCTGGTGTCAACACTCTGTCTGATTTTGGATTTTTTTTTTTTTTCCAAAATCAGACTTGACACCAGAGAGGCTGAATACTGCACTGAGTCAATGCGGTCTTACCCTCTCTGGTGTCAACACTCTGTCTGATTTTGGATTTTTTTTTTTTTTTTTTTCCAAAATCAGACTTGACACCAGAGAGGCTGAATACCGCACTGAGTCAATGCGGTCTTAGCCTCTCTGGTGTCAACACTCTGTCTGATTTTGGATTTTTTTTTTTTTTTTTTCCAAAATCAGACTTGACACCAGAGAGGCTGAATACCGCACTGAGTCAATGCGGTCTTAGCCTCTCTGGTCTCAACACTCTGTCTGATTTTGGATTTTTTTTTCTTTTTTCCAAAATCAGACTTGACACCAGAGAGGCTGAATACCGCACTGAGTCAATGCGGTCTTAGCCTCTCTGGTCTCAACACTCTGTCTGATTTTGGATTTTTTTTTTTTTTTTTCCAAAATCAGACTTGACACCAGAGAGGCTGAGTACCGCACTGAGTCAATGCGGTCTTAGCCTCTCTGGTGTCAACACTCTGTCTGATTTTGGATTTTTTTTTTCTTTTTTCCAAAATCAGACTTGACACCAGAGAGGCTGAATACCGCACTGAGTCAATGCGGTCTTAGCCTCTCTGGTCTCAACACTCTGTCTGATTTTGGATTTTTTTTTTTTTTTCCAAAATCAGACTTGACACCAGAGAGGCTGAATACCGCACTGAGTCAATGCGGTCTTAGCCTCTCTGGTCTCAACACTCTGTCTGATTTTGGATTTTTTTTTTTTTTTTTCCAAAATCAGACTTGACACCAGAGAGGCTGAGTACCGCACTGAGTCAATGCGGTCTTAGCCTCTCTGGTGTCAACACTCTGTCTGATTTTGGATTTTTTTTTTTTTTTTCAAAAATCAGACTTGACACCAGAGAGGCTGAATACCGCACTGAGTCAATGCGGTCTTAGCCTCTCTGGTCTCAACACTCTGTCTGATTTTGGATTTTTTTTTTCTTTTTTCCAAAATCAGACTTGACACCAGAGAGGCTGAATACCGCACTGAGTCAATGCGGTCTTAGCCTCTCTGGTGTCAACACTCTGTCTGATTTTGGATTTTTTTTTTTTTTTTTCCAAAATCAGACTTGAAACCATAGAGGCTGAATACCGCACTGAGTCAATGCGGTCTTAGCCTCTCTGGTGTCAACACTCTGTCTGATTTTGGATTTTTTTTTTTTTTTCTAAAATCAGACTTGACACCAGAGAGGCTGAATACTGCACTGAGTCAATGCGGTCTTAGCCTCTCTGGTGTCAACACTCTGTCTGATTTTGGATTTTTTTTTTTTTTTTTCCAAAATCAGACTTGACACCAGAGAGGCTGAATACCGCACTGAGTCAATGCGGTCTTAGCCTCTCTGGTCTCAACACTCTGTCTGATTTTGGATTTTTTTTTTTTTTTCCAAAATCAGACTTGACACCAGAGAGGCTGAATACCGCACTGAGTCAATGCGGTCTTAGCCTCTCTGGTGTCAACACTCTGTCTGATTTTGGATTTTTTTTTTTTTTTTTCCAAAATCAGACTTGACACCAGAGAGGCTGAATACCGCACTGAGTCAATGCGGTCTTAGCCTCTCTGGTCTCAACACTCTGTCTGATTTTGGATTTTTTTTTTCTTTTTTCCAAAATCAGACTTGACACCATAGAGGCTGAATACCGCACTGAGTCAATGCTGTCTTAGCCTCTCTGGTGTCAACACTCTGTCTGATTTTGGATTTTTTTTTTTTTTTTTCCAAAATCAGACTTGACACCATATAGGCTGAATACCGCACTGAGTCAATGCGGTCTTAGCCTCTCTGGTGTCAACACTCTGTCTGATTTTGGATTTTTTTTTTTTTTTTCCAAAATCAGACTTGACACCAGAGAGGCTGAATACCGCACTGAGTCAATGCGGTCTTAGCCTCTCTGGTCTCAACACTCTGTCTGATTTTGGATTTTTTTTTTTTTTTTTCCAAAATCAGACTTGACACCAGAGAGGCTGAATACCGCACTGAGTCAATGCGGTCTTAGTCTCTCTGGTGTCAACACTCTGCCTGATTTTGGATTTTTTTTTTTTTTTTTCAAAAATCAGACTTGACACCAGAGAGGCTGAATACCGCACTGAGTCAATGCGGTCTTAGCCTCTCTGGTCTCAACACTCTGTCTGATTTTGGATTTTTTTTTTCTTTTTTCCAAAATCAGACTTGACACCAGAGAGGCTGAATACTGCACTGAGTCAATGCGGTCTTAGCCTCTCTGGTGTCAAAACTCTGTCTGATTTTGGATTTTTTTTTTTTTTTTTTCCAAAATCAGACTTGACACCATAGAGGCTGAATACCGCACTGAGTCAATGCGGTCTTAGCCTCTCTGGTGTCAACACTCTGTCTGATTTTGGATTTTTTTTTTTTTTTCCAAAATCAGACTTGACACCAGAGAGGCTGAATACTGCACTGAGTCAATGCGGTCTTACCCTCTCTGGTGTCAACACTCTGTCTGATTTTGGATTTTTTTTTTTTTTTTTTTCCAAAATCAGACTTGACACCAGAGAGGCTGAATACCGCACTGAGTCAATGCGGTCTTAGCCTCTCTGGTGTCAACACTCTGTCTGATTTTGGATTTTTTTTTTTTTTTTTTCCAAAATCAGACTTGACACCAGAGAGGCTGAATACCGCACTGAGTCAATGCGGTCTTAGCCTCTCTGGTCTCAACACTCTGTCTGATTTTGGATTTTTTTTTCTTTTTTCCAAAATCAGACTTGACACCAGAGAGGCTGAATACCGCACTGAGTCAATGCGGTCTTAGCCTCTCTGGTGTCAACACTCTGTCTGATTTTGGATTTTTTTTTTTTTTTTTCCAAAATCAGACTTGAAACCATAGAGGCTGAATACCGCACTGAGTCAATGCGGTCTTAGCCTCTCTGGTGTCAACACTCTGTCTGATTTTGGATTTTTTTTTTTTTTTTCCAAAATCAGACTTGACACCAGAGAGGCTGAATACTGCACTGAGTCAATGCGGTCTTAGCCTCTCTGGTCTCAACACTCTGTCTGATTTTGGATTTTTTTTTTTTTTTTTCCAAAATCAGACTTGACACCAGAGAGGCTGAATACCGCACTGAGTCAATGCGGTCTTAGCCTCTCTGGTGTCAACACTCTGCCTGATTTTGGATTTTTTTTTTTTTTTTTCAAAAATCAGACTTGACACCAGAGAGGCTGAATACCGCACTGAGTCAATGCGGTCTTAGCCTCTCTGGTCTCAACACTCTGTCTGATTTTGGATTTTTTTTTTTTTTTTTCCAAAATCAGACTTGACACCAGAGAGGCTGAATACCGCACTGAGTCAATGCTGTCTTAGCCTCTCTGGTGTCAACACTCTGTCTGATTTTGGATTTTTTTTTTTTTTTTTTCCAAAATCAGACTTGACACCATAGAGGCTGAATACCGCACTGAGTCAATGCGGTCTTAGCCTCTCTGGTGTCAACACTCTGTCTGATTTTGGATTTTTTTTTTTTTTTTCCAAAATCAGACTTGACACCAGAGAGGCTGAATACCGCACTGAGTCAATGCGGTCTTAGCCTCTCTGGTCTCAACACTCTGTCTGATTTTGGATTTTTTTTTTTTTTTTTCCAAAATCAGACTTGACACCAGAGAGGCTGAATACCGCACTGAGTCAATGCGGTCTTAGCCTCTCTGGTGTCAACACTCTGCCTGATTTTGGATTTTTTTTTTTTTTTTTCAAAAATCAGACTTGACACCAGAGAGGCTGAATACCGCACTGAGTCAATGCGGTCTTAGCCTCTCTGGTCTCAACACTCTGTCTGATTTTTGATTTTTTTTTTCTTTTTTCCAAAATGAGACTTGACACCATAGAGGCTGAATACCGCACTGAGTCAATGCTGTCTTAGCCTCTCTGGTGTCAACACTCTGTCTGATTTTGGATTTTTTTTTTTTTTTTTTCCAAAATCAGACTTGACACCATAGAGGCTGAATACCGCACTGAGTCAATGCGGTCTTAGCCTCTCTGGTGTCAACACTCTGTCTGATTTTGGATTTTTTTTTTTTTTTTCCAAAATCAGACTTGACACCAGAGAGGCTGAATACCGCACTGAGTCAATGCGGTCTTAGCCTCTCTGGTCTCAACACTCTGTCTGATTTTGGATTTTTTTTTTTTTTTTCCAAAATCAGACTTGACACCAGAGAGGCTGAATACCGCACTGAGTCAATGCGGTCTTAGCCTCTCTGGTCTCAACACTCTGTCTGATTTTGGATTTTTTTTTTTTTTTTTCCAAAATCAGACTTGACACCAGAGAGGCTGAATACCGCACTGAGTCAATGCGGTCTTAGCCTCTCTGGTGTCAACACTCTGTCTGATTTTGGATTTTTTTTTTTTTTTTTCCAAAATCAGACTTGACACCATAGAGGCTGAATACCGCACTGAGTCAATGCGGTCTTAGCCTCTCTGGTGTCAACACTCTGTCTGATTTTGGATTTTTTTTTTTTTTCCAAAATCAGACTTGACACCAGAGAGGCTGAATACTGCACTGAGTCAATGCGGTCTTACCCTCTCTGGTGTCAACACTCTGTCTGATTTTGGATTTTTTTTTTTTTTTTTTTTCCAAAATCAGACTTGACACCAGAGAGGCTGAATACCGCACTGAGTCAATGCGGTCTTAGCCTCTCTGGTGTCAACACTCTGTCTGATTTTGGATTTTTTTTTTTTTTTTTTCCAAAATCAGACTTGACACCAGAGAGGCTGAATACCGCACTGAGTCAATGCGGTCTTAGCCTCTCTGGTCTCAACACTCTGTCTGATTTTGGATTTTTTTTTCTTTTTTCCAAAATCAGACTTGACACCAGAGAGGCTGAATACCGCACTGAGTCAATGCGGTCTTAGCCTCTCTGGTGTCAACACTCTGTCTGATTTTGGATTTTTTTTTTTTTTTTTCCAAAATCAGACTTGAAACCATAGAGGCTGAATACCGCACTGAGTCAATGCGGTCTTAGCCTCTCTGGTGTCAACACTCTGTCTGATTTTGGATTTTTTTTTTTTTTTTCCAAAATCAGACTTGACACCAGAGAGGCTGAATACTGCACTGAGTCAATGCGGTCTTAGCCTCTCTGGTCTCAACACTCTGTCTGATTTTGGATTTTTTTTTTTTTTTTTTCCAAAATCAGACTTGACACCAGAGAGGCTGAATACCGCACTGAGTCAATGCGGTCTTAGCCTCTCTGGTGTCAACACTCTGCCTGATTTTGGATTTTTTTTTTTTTTTTTTCAAAAATCAGACTTGACACCAGAGAGGCTGAATACCGCACTGAGTCAATGCGGTCTTAGCCTCTCTGGTCTCAACACTCTGTCTGATTTTGGATTTTTTTTTTTTTTTTTCCAAAATCAGACTTGACACCAGAGAGGCTGAATACCGCACTGAGTCAATGCTGTCTTAGCCTCTCTGGTGTCAACACTCTGTCTGATTTTGGATTTTTTTTTTTTTTTTTTCCAAAATCAGACTTGACACCATAGAGGCTGAATACCGCACTGAGTCAATGCGGTCTTAGCCTCTCTGGTGTCAACACTCTGTCTGATTTTGGATTTTTTTTTTTTTTTTCCAAAATCAGACTTGACACCAGAGAGGCTGAATACCGCACTGAGTCAATGCGGTCTTAGCCTCTCTGGTCTCAACACTCTGTCTGATTTTGGATTTTTTTTTTTTTTTTTCCAAAATCAGACTTGACACCAGAGAGGCTGAATACCGCACTGAGTCAATGCGGTCTTAGCCTCTCTGGTGTCAACACTCTGCCTGATTTTGGATTTATTTTTATTTTTTTCAAAAATCAGACTTGACACCAGAGAGGCTGAATACCGCACTGAGTCAATGCGGTCTTAGCCTCTCTGGTGTCAACACTCTGTCTGATTTTGGATTTTTTTTTTTTTTTTCCAAAATCAGACTTGACACCAGAGAGGCTGAATACCGCACTGAGTCAATGCGGTCTTAGCCTCTCTGGTCTCAACACTCTGTCTGATTTTGGATTTTTTTTTTTTTTTTCCAAAATCAGACTTGACACCAGAGAGGCTGAATACCGCACTGAGTCAATGCGGTCTTAGCCTCTCTGGTGTCAACACTCTGTCTGATTTTGGATTTTTTTTTTTTTTTTTTCCAAAATCAGACTTGACACCATAGAGGCTGAATACCGCACTGAGTCAATGCAGTCTTAGCCTCTCTGGTGTCAACACTCTGTCTGATTTTGGATTTTTTTTTTTTTTCCAAAATCAGACTTGACACCAGAGAGGCTGAATACTGCACTGAGTCAATGCGGTCTTACCCTCTCTGGTGTCAACACTCTGTCTGATTTTGGATTTTTTTTTTTTTTTTTTCCAAAATCAGACTTGACACCAGAGAGGCTGAATACCGCACTGAGTCAATGCGGTCTTAGCCTCTCTGGTGTCAACACTCTGTCTGATTTTGGATTTTTTTTTTTTTTTTTTCCAAAATCAGACTTGACACCATAGAGGCTGAATACCGCACTGAGTCAATGCGGTCTTAGCCTCTCTGGTGTCAACACTCTGTCTGATTTTGGATTTTTTTTTTTTTTCCAAAATCAGACTTGACACCAGAGAGGCTGAATACTGCACTGAGTCAATGCGGTCTTACCCTCTCTGGTGTCAACACTCTGTCTGATTTTGGATTTTTTTTTTTTTTTTTTTCCAAAATCAGACTTGACACCAGAGAGGCTGAATACCGCACTGAGTCAATGCGGTCTTAGCCTCTCTGGTGTCAACACTCTGTCTGATTTTGGATTTTTTTTTTTTTTTTTTCCAAAATCAGACTTGACACCAGAGAGGCTGAATACCGCACTGAGTCAATGCGGTCTTAGCCTCTCTGGTCTCAACACTCTGTCTGATTTTGGATTTTTTTTTCTTTTTTCCAAAATCAGACTTGACACCAGAGAGGCTGAATACCGCACTGAGTCAATGCGGTCTTAGCCTCTCTGGTGTCAACACTCTGTCTGATTTTGGATTTTTTTTTTTTTTTTTCCAAAATCAGACTTGAAACCATAGAGGCTGAATACCGCACTGAGTCAATGCGGTCTTAGCCTCTCTGGTGTCAACACTCTGTCTGATTTTGGATTTTTTTTTTTTTTTTTCCAAAATCAGACTTGACACCAGAGAGGCTGAATACTGCACTGAGTCAATGCGGTCTTAGCCTCTCTGGTCTCAACACTCTGTCTGATTTTGGATTTTTTTTTTTTTTTTCCAAAATCAGACTTGACACCAGAGAGGCTGAATACCGCACTGAGTCAATGCGGTCTTAGCCTCTCTGGTGTCAACACTCTGCCTGATTTTGGATTTTTTTTTTTTTTTTTCAAAAATCAGACTTGACACCAGAGAGGCTGAATACCGCACTGAGTCAATGCGGTCTTAGCCTCTCTGGTCTCAACACTCTGTCTGATTTTGGATTTTTTTTTTTTTTTTTTCCAAAATCAGACTTGACACCAGAGAGGCTGAATACCGCACTGAGTCAATGCTGTCTTAGCCTCTCTGGTGTCAACACTCTGTCTGATTTTGGATTTTTTTTTTTTTTTTTTCCAAAATCAGACTTGACACCATAGAGGCTGAATACCGCACTGAGTCAATGCGGTCTTAGCCTCTCTGGTGTCAACACTCTGTCTGATTTTGGATTTTTTTTTTTTTTTTTCCAAAATCAGACTTGACACCAGAGAGGCTGAATACCGCACTGAGTCAATGCGGTCTTAGCCTCTCTGGTCTCAACACTCTGTCTGATTTTGGATTTTTTTTTTTTTTTTTCCAAAATCAGACTTGACACCAGAGAGGCTGAATACCGCACTGAGTCAATGCGGTCTTAGCCTCTCTGGTGTCAACACTCTGCCTGATTTTGGATTTTTTTTTTTTTTTTTTCAAAAATCAGACTTGACACCAGAGAGGCTGAATACCGCACTGAGTCAATGCGGTCTTAGCCTCTCTGGTCTCAACACTCTGTCTGATTTTTGATTTTTTTTTTCTTTTTTCCAAAATGAGACTTGACACCATAGAGGCTGAATACCGCACTGAGTCAATGCTGTCTTAGCCTCTCTGGTGTCAACACTCTGTCTGATTTTGGATTTTTTTTTTTTTTTTTTCCAAAATCAGACTTGACACCATAGAGGCTGAATACCGCACTGAGTCAATGCGGTCTTAGCCTCTCTGGTGTCAACACTCTGTCTGATTTTGGATTTTTTTTTTTTTTTTCCAAAATCAGACTTGACACCAGAGAGGCTGAATACCGCACTGAGTCAATGCGGTCTTAGCCTCTCTGGTCTCAACACTCTGTCTGATTTTGGATTTTTTTTTTTTTTTTTCCAAAATCAGACTTGACACCAGAGAGGCTGAATACCGCACTGAGTCAATGCGGTCTTAGCCTCTCTGGTGTCAACACTCTGTCTGATTTTGGATTTTTTTTTTTTTTTTTTCCAAAATCAGACTTGACACCATAGAGGCTGAATACCGCACTGAGTCAATGCAGTCTTAGCCTCTCTGGTGTCAACACTCTGTCTGATTTTGGATTTTTTTTTTTTTTCCAAAATCAGACTTGACACCAGAGAGGCTGAATACTGCACTGAGTCAATGCGGTCTTACCCTCTCTGGTGTCAACACTCTGTCTGATTTTGGATTTTTTTTTTTTTTTTTCCAAAATCAGACTTGACACCAGAGAGGCTGAATACCGCACTGAGTCAATGCGGTCTTAGCCTCTCTGGTGTCAACACTCTGTCTGATTTTGGATTTTTTTTTTTTTTTTTCCAAAATCAGACTTGACACCAGAGAGGCTGAATACCGCACTGAGTCAATGCGGTCTTAGCCTCTCTGGTGTCAACACTCTGCCTGATTTTGGATTTTTTTTTTTTTTTTTCAAAAATCAGACTTGACACCAGAGAGGCTGAATACCGCACTGAGTCAATGCGGTCTTAGCCTCTCTGGTGTCAACACTCTGTCTGATTTTGGATTTTTTTTTTTTTTTTCCAAAATCAGACTTGACACCAGAGAGGCTGAATACCGCACTGAGTCAATGCGGTCTTAGCCTCTCTGGTCTCAACACTCTGTCTGATTTTGGATTTTTTTTTTTTTTTTCCAAAATCAGACTTGACACCAGAGAGGCTGAATACCGCACTGAGTCAATGCGGTCTTAGCCTCTCTGGTGTCAACACTCTGTCTGATTTTGGATTTTTTTTTTTTTTTTTTCCAAAATCAGACTTGACACCATAGAGGCTGAATACCGCACTGAGTCAATGCAGTCTTAGCCTCTCTGGTGTCAACACTCTGTCTGATTTTGGATTTTTTTTTTTTTTCCAAAATCAGACTTGACACCAGAGAGGCTGAATACTGCACTGAGTCAATGCGGTCTTACCCTCTCTGGTGTCAACACTCTGTCTGATTTTGGATTTTTTTTTTTTTTTTTCCAAAATCAGACTTGACACCAGAGAGGCTGAATACCGCACTGAGTCAATGCGGTCTTAGCCTCTCTGGTGTCAACACTCTGTCTGATTTTGGATTTTTTTTTTTTTTTTTCCAAAATCAGACTTGACACCATAGAGGCTGAATACCGCACTGAGTCAATGCGGTCTTAGCCTCTCTGGTGTCAACACTCTGTCTGATTTTGGATTTTTTTTTTTTTTCCAAAATCAGACTTGACACCAGAGAGGCTGAATACTGCACTGAGTCAATGCGGTCTTACCCTCTCGGGTGTCAACACTCTGTCTGATTTTGGATTTTTTTTTTTTTTTTTTTCCAAAATCAGACTTGACACCAGAGAGGCTGAATACCGCACTGAGTCAATGCGGTCTTAGCCTCTCTGGTGTCAACACTCTGTCTGATTTTGGATTTTTTTTTTTTTTTTTTCCAAAATCAGACTTGACACCAGAGAGGCTGAATACCGCACTGAGTCAATGCGGTCTTAGCCTCTCTGGTCTCAACACTCTGTCTGATTTTGGATTTTTTTTTCTTTTTTCCAAAATCAGACTTGACACCAGAGAGGCTGAATACCGCACTGAGTCAATGCGGTCTTAGCCTCTCTGGTGTCAACACTCTGTCTGATTTTGGATTTTTTTTTTTTTTTTTCCAAAATCAGACTTGAAACCATAGAGGCTGAATACCGCACTGAGTCAATGCGGTCTTAGCCTCTCTGGTGTCAACACTCTGTCTGATTTTGGATTTTTTTTTTTTTTTTTCCAAAATCAGACTTGACACCAGAGAGGCTGAATACTGCACTGAGTCAATGCGGTCTTAGCCTCTCTGGTCTCAACACTCTGTCTGATTTTGGATTTTTTTTTTTTTTTTTCCAAAATCAGACTTGACACCAGAGAGGCTGAATACCGCACTGAGTCAATGCGGTCTTAGCCTCTCTGGTGTCAACACTCTGCCTGATTTTGGATTTTTTTTTTTTTTTTTCAAAAATCAGACTTGACACCAGAGAGGCTGAATACCGCACTGAGTCAATGCGGTCTTAGCCTCTCTGGTCTCAACACTCTGTCTGATTTTGGATTTTTTTTTTTTTTTTTCCAAAATCAGACTTGACACCAGAGAGGCTGAATACCGCACTGAGTCAATGCTGTCTTAGCCTCTCTGGTGTCAACACTCTGTCTGATTTTGGATTTTTTTTTTTTTTTTTTCCAAAATCAGACTTGACACCATAGAGGCTGAATACCGCACTGAGTCAATGCGGTCTTAGCCTCTCTGGTGTCAACACTCTGTCTGATTTTGGATTTTTTTTTTTTTTTTCCAAAATCAGACTTGACACCAGAGAGGCTGAATACCGCACTGAGTCAATGCGGTCTTAGCCTCTCTGGTCTCAACACTCTGTCTGATTTTGGATTTTTTTTTTTTTTTTTTCCAAAATCAGACTTGACACCAGAGAGGCTGAATACCGCACTGAGTCAATGCGGTCTTAGCCTCTCTGGTGTCAACACTCTGCCTGATTTTGGATTTTTTTTTTTTTTTTTCAAAAATCAGACTTGACACCAGAGAGGCTGAATACCGCACTGAGTCAATGCGGTCTTAGCCTCTCTGGTCTCAACACTCTGTCTGATTTTTGATTTTTTTTTTCTTTTTTCCAAAATGAGACTTGACACCATAGAGGCTGAATACCGCACTGAGTCAATGCTGTCTTAGCCTCTCTGGTGTCAACACTCTGTCTGATTTTGGATTTTTTTTTTTTTTTTTTCCAAAATCAGACTTGACACCATAGAGGCTGAATACCGCACTGAGTCAATGCGGTCTTAGCCTCTCTGGTGTCAACACTCTGTCTGATTTTGGATTTTTTTTTTTTTTTTCCAAAATCAGACTTGACACCAGAGAGGCTGAATACCGCACTGAGTCAATGCGGTCTTAGCCTCTCTGGTCTCAACACTCTGTCTGATTTTGGATTTTTTTTTTTTTTTTCCAAAATCAGACTTGACACCAGAGAGGCTGAATACCGCACTGAGTCAATGCGGTCTTAGCCTCTCTGGTGTCAACACTCTGTCTGATTTTGGATTTTTTTTTTTTTTTTTTCCAAAATCAGACTTGACACCATAGAGGCTGAATACCGCACTGAGTCAATGCAGTCTTAGCCTCTCTGGTGTCAACACTCTGTCTGATTTTGGATTTTTTTTTTTTTTCCAAAATCAGACTTGACACCAGAGAGGCTGAATACTGCACTGAGTCAATGCGGTCTTACCCTCTCTGGTGTCAACACTCTGTCTGATTTTGGATTTTTTTTTTTTTTTTTCAAAAATCAGACTTGACACCAGAGAGGCTGAATACCGCACTGAGTCAATGCGGTCTTAGCCTCTCTGGTGTCAACACTCTGTCTGATTTTGGATTTTTTTTTTTTTTTTTCCAAAATCAGACTTGACACCAGAGAGGCTGAATACCGCACTGAGTCAATGCGGTCTTAGCCTCTCTGGTCTCAACACTCTGTCTGATTTTGGATTTTTTTTTTCTTTTTTCCAAAATCAGACTTGACACCAGAGAGGCTGAATACCGCACTGAGTCAATGCGGTCTTAGCCTCTCTGGTGTCAACACTCTGTCTGATTTTGGATTTTTTTTTTTTTTTTTCCAAAATCAGACTTGAAACCATAGAGGCTGAATACCGCACTGAGTCAATGCGGTCTTAGCCTCTCTGGTGTCAACACTCTGTCTGATTTTGGATTTTTTTTTTTTTTTCCAAAATCAGACTTGACACCAGAGAGGCTGAATACTGCACTGAGTCAATGCGGTCTTAGCCTCTCTGGTGTCAACACTCTGTCTGATTTTGGATTTTTTTTTTTTTTTTTCCAAAATCAGACTTGACACCAGAGAGGCTGAATACCGCACTGAGTCAATGCGGTCTTAGCCTCTCTGGTCTCAACACTCTGTCTGATTTTGGATTTTTTTTTTTTTTTCCAAAATCAGACTTGACACCAGAGAGGCTGAATACCGCACTGAGTCAATGCGGTCTTAGCCTCTCTGGTGTCAACACTCTGTCTGATTTTGGATTTTTTTTTTTTTTTTTCCAAAATCAGACTTGACACCAGAGAGGCTGAATACCGCACTGAGTCAATGCGGTCTTAGCCTCTCTGGTCTCAACACTCTGTCTGATTTTGGATTTTTTTTTTTTTTTTTCCAAAATCAGACTTGACACCAGAGAGGCTGAGTACCGCACTGAGTCAATGCGGTCTTAGCCTCTCTGGTGTCAACACTCTGTCTGATTTTGGATTTTTTTTTTTTTTTTCAAAAATCAGACTTGACACCAGAGAGGCTGAATACCGCACTGAGTCAATGCGGTCTTAGCCTCTCTGGTCTCAACACTCTGTCTGATTTTGGATTTTTTTTTTCTTTTTTCCAAAATCAGACTTGACACCAGAGAGGCTGAATACCGCACTGAGTCAATGCGGTCTTAGCCTCTCTGGTCTCAACACTCTGTCTGATTTTGGATTTTTTTTTTTTTTTCCAAAATCAGACTTGACACCAGAGAGGCTGAATACCGCACTGAGTCAATGCGGTCTTAGCCTCTCTGGTGTCAACACTCTGTCTGATCTTGGATTTTTTTTTTTTTTTTTCCAAAATCAGACTTGACACCAGAGAGGCTGAATACCGCACTGAGTCAATGCGGTCTTAGCCTCTCTGGTCTCAACACTCTGTCTGATTTTGGATTTTTTTTTTTTTTTTTCCAAAATCAGACTTGACACCAGAGAGGCTGAGTACCGCACTGAGTCAATGCGGTCTTAGCCTCTCTGGTGTCAACACTCTGTCTGATTTTGGATTTTTTTTTTTTTTTTTCAAAAATCAGACTTGACACCAGAGAGGCTGAATACCGCACTGAGTCAATGCGGTCTTAGCCTCTCTGGTCTCAACACTCTGTCTGATTTTGGATTTTTCTTTTCTTTTTTCCAAAATCAGACTTGACACCAGAGAGGCTGAATACCGCACTGAGTCAATGCGGTCTTAGCCTCTCTGGTGTCAACACTCTGTCTGATTTTGGATTTTTTTTTTTTTTTTTCCAAAATCAGACTTGAAACCATAGAGGCTGAATACCGCACTGAGTCAATGCGGTCTTAGCCTCTCTGGTGTCAACACTCTGTCTGATTTTGGATTTTTTTTTTTTTTCTAAAATCAGACTTGACACCAGAGAGGCTGAATACTGCACTGAGTCAATGCGGTCTTAGCCTCTCTGGTGTCAACACTCTGTCTGATTTTGGATTTTTTTTTTTTTTTTTCCAAAATCAGACTTGACACCAGAGAGGCTGAATACCGCACTGAGTCAATGCGGTCTTAGCCTCTCTGGTCTCAACACTCTGTCTGATTTTGGATTTTTTTTTTTTTTTCCAAAATCAGACTTGACACCAGAGAGGCTGAATACCGCACTGAGTCAATGCGGTCTTAGCCTCTCTGGTGTCAACACTCTGTCTGATTTTGGATTTTTTTTTTTTTTTTTCCAAAATCAGACTTGACACCAGAGAGGCTGAATACCGCACTGAGTCAATGCGGTCTTAGCCTCTCTGGTCTCAACACTCTGTCTGATTTTGGATTTTTTTTTTTTTTTTTCCAAAATCAGACTTGACACCAGAGAGGCTGAGTACCGCACTGAGTCAATGCGGTCTTAGCCTCTCTGGTGTCAACACTCTGTCTGATTTTGGATTTTTTTTTTTTTTTTTCCAAAATCAGACTTGACACCAGAGAGGCTGAATACCGCACTGAGTCAATGCTGTCTTAGCCTCTCTGGTGTCAACACTCTGTCTGATTTTGGATTTTTTTTTTTTTTTTCCAAAATCAGACTTGACACCAGAGAGGCTGAATACCGCACTGAGTCAATGCGGTCTTAGCCTCTCTGGTCTCAACACTCTGTCTGATTTTGGATTTTTTTTTTTTTTTTTCCAAAATCAGACTTGACACCAGAGAGGCTGAATACCGCACTGAGTCAATGCGGTCTTAGCCTCTCTGGTGTCAACACTCTGCCTGATTTTGGATTTTTTTTTTTTTTTTTCAAAAATCAGACTTGACACCAGAGAGGCTGAATACCGCACTGAGTCAATGCGGTCTTAGCCTCTCTGGTCTCAACACTCTGTCTGATTTTGGATTTTTTTTTTCTTTTTTCCAAAATCAGACTTGACACCATAGAGGCTGAATACCGCACTGAGTCAATGCTGTCTTAGCCTCTCTGGTGTCAACACTCTGTCTGATTTTGGATTTTTTTTTTTTTTTTTCCAAAATCAGACTTGACACCAGAGAGGCTGAGTACCGCACTGAGTCAATGCGGTCTTAGCCTCTCTGGTGTCAACACTCTGTCTGATTTTGGATTTTTTTTTTTTTTTTTCCAAAATCAGACTTGACACCAGAGAGGCTGAATACCGCACTGAGTCAATGCTGTCTTAGCCTCTCTGGTGTCAACACTCTGTCTGATTTTGGATTTTTTTTTTTTTTTTTTCCAAAATCAGACTTGACACCATAGAGGCTGAATACCGCACTGAGTCAATGCGGTCTTAGCCTCTCTGGTGTCAACACTCTGTCTGATTTTGGATTTTTTTTTTTTTTTTCCAAAATCAGACTTGACACCAGAGAGGCTGAATACCGCACTGAGTCAATGCGGTCTTAGCCTCTCTGGTCTCAACACTCTGTCTGATTTTGGATTTTTTTTTTTTTTTTTCCAAAATCAGACTTGACACCAGAGAGGCTGAATACCGCACTGAGTCAATGCGGTCTTAGCCTCTCTGGTGTCAACACTCTGCCTGATTTTGGATTTTTTTTTTTTTTTTTCAAAAATCAGACTTGACACCAGAGAGGCTGAATACCGCACTGAGTCAATGTGGTCTTAGCCTCTCTGGTCTCAACACTCTGTCTGATTTTGGATTTTTTTTTTCTTTTTTCCAAAATCAGACTTGACACCATAGAGGCTGAATACCGCACTGAGTCAATGCTGTCTTAGCCTCTCTGGTCTCAACACTCTCTCTGATTTTGGATTTTTTTTTTTTTTTTTCCAAAATCAGACTTGACACCAGAGAGGCTGAATACCGCACTGAGTCAATGCGGTCTTAGCCTCTCTGGTGTCAACACTGCCTGATTTTGGATTTTTTTTTTTTTTTTTCAAAAATCAGACTTGACACCAGAGAGGCTGAATACCGCACTGAGTCAATGCGGTCTTAGCCTCTCTGGTCTCAACACTCTGTCTGATTTTGGATTTTTTTTTTTTTTTTTCCAAAATCAGACTTGACACCAGAGAGGCTGAATACCGCACTGAGTCAATGCGGTCTTAGCCTCTCTGGTCTCAACACTCTGTCTGATTTTGGATTTTTTTTTTTTTTTCCAAAATCAGACTTGACACCAGAGAGGCTGAATACCGCACTGAGTCAATGCGGTCTTAGCCTCTCTGGTGTCAACACTCTGTCTGATTTTGGATTTTTTTTTTTTTTTTTCCAAAATCAGACTTGACACCAGAGAGGCTGAATACCGCACTGAGTCAATGCGGTCTTAGCCTCTCTGGTCTCAACACTCTGTCTGATTTTGGATTTTTTTTTTTTTTTTCCAAAATCAGACTTGACACCAGAGAGGCTGAGTACCGCACTGAGTCAATGCGGTCTTAGCCTCTCTGGTGTCAACACTCTGTCTGATTTTGGATTTTTTTTTTTTTTTTTCCAAAATCAGACTTGACACCAGAGAGGCTGAATACCGCACTGAGTCAATGCTGTCTTAGCCTCTCTGGTGTCAACACTCTGTCTGATTTTGGATTTTTTTTTTTTTTTTTTCCAAAATCAGACTTGACACCATAGAGGCTGAATACCGCACTGAGTCAATGCGGTCTTAGCCTCTCTGGTGTCAACACTCTGTCTGATTTTGGATTTTTTTTTTTTTTTTCCAAAATCAGACTTGACACCAGAGAGGCTGAATACCGCACTGAGTCAATGCGGTCTTAGCCTCTCTGGTCTCAACACTCTGTCTGATTTTGGATTTTTTTTTTTTTTTTCCAAAATCAGACTTGACACCAGAGAGGCTGAATACCGCACTGAGTCAATGCGGTCTTAGCCTCTCTGGTCTCAACACTCTGTCTGATTTTGGATTTTTTTTTTTTTTTTTCCAAAATCAGACTTGACACCAGAGAGGCTGAATACCGCACTGAGTCAATGCGGTCTTAGCCTCTCTGGTGTCAACACTCTGCCTGATTTTGGATTTTTTTTTTTTTTTTTCAAAAATCAGACTTGACACCAGAGAGGCTGAATACCGCACTGAGTCAATGCGGTCTTAGCCTCTCTGGTCTCAACACTCTGTCTGATTTTGGATTTTTTTTTTCTTTTTTCCAAAATCAGACTTGACACCATAGAGGCTGAATACCGCACTGAGTCAATGCTGTCTTAGCCTCTCTGGTGTCAACACTCTGTCTGATTTTGGATTTTTTTTTTTTTTTTTCCAAAATCAGACTTGACACCAGAGAGGCTGAGTACCGCACTGAGTCAATGCGGTCTTAGCCTCTCTGGTGTCAACACTCTGTCTGATTTTTGATTTTTTTTTTTTTTTTCCAAAATCAGACTTGACACCAGAGAGGCTGAATACCGCACTGAGTCAATGCTGTCTTAGCCTCTCTGGTGTCAACACTCTGTCTGATTTTGGATTTTTTTTTTTTTTTTTTCCAAAATCAGACTTGACACCATAGAGGCTGAATACCGCACTGAGTCAATGCGGTCTTAGCCTCTCTGGTGTCAACACTCTGTCTGATTTTGGATTTTTTTTTTTTTTTTCCAAAATCAGACTTGACACCAGAGAGGCTGAATACCGCACTGAGTCAATGCGGTCTTAGCCTCTCTGGTCTCAACACTCTGTCTGATTTTGGATTTTTTTTTTTTTTTTTCCAAAATCAGACTTGACACCAGAGAGGCTGAATACCGCACTGAGTCAATGCGGTCTTAGCCTCTCTGGTGTCAACACTCTGCCTG
Source organism: Poromitra crassiceps (assembly GCF_964638095.1). Taxonomy (NCBI): domain Eukaryota; kingdom Metazoa; phylum Chordata; class Actinopteri; order Beryciformes; family Melamphaidae; genus Poromitra; species Poromitra crassiceps. The sequence goes on from NW_028152033.1 coordinate 124,269, forward strand.
ATTTTGGATTTTTTTTTTTTTTTTTCAAAAATCAGACTTGACACCAGAGAGGCTGAATACCGCACTGAGTCAATGTGGTCTTAGCCTCTCTGGTCTCAACACTCTGTCTGATTTTGGATTTTTTTTTTCTTTTTTCCAAAATCAGACTTGACACCATAGAGGCTGAATACCGCACTGAGTCAATGCTGTCTTAGCCTCTCTGGTGTCAACACTCTGTCTGATTTTGGATTTTTTTTTTTTTTTTTCCAAAATCAGACTTGACACCATAGAGGCTGAATACCGCACTGAGTCAATGCGGTCTTAGCCTCTCTGGTGTCAACACTCTGTCTGATTTTGGATTTTTTTTTTTTTTTTTCCAAAATCAGACTTGACACCAGAGAGGCTGAATACCGCACTGAGTCAATGCGGTCTTAGCCTCTCTGGTCTCAACACTCTGTCTGATTTTGGATTTTTTTTTTTTTTTTTCCAAAATCAGACTTGACACCAGAGAGGCTGAATACCGCACTGAGTCAATGCGGTCTTAGCCTCTCTGGTGTCAACACTCTGCCTGATTTTGGATTTTTTTTTTTTTTTTTCAAAAATCAGACTTGACACCAGAGAGGCTGAATACCGCACTGAGTCAATGCGGTCTTAGCCTCTCTGGTCTCAACACTCTGTCTGATTTTGGATTTTTTTTTTCTTTTTTCCAAAATCAGACTTGACACCAGAGAGGCTGAATACTGCACTGAGTCAATGCGGTCTTAGCCTCTCTGGTGTCAACACTCTGTCTGATTTTGGATTTTTTTTTTTTTTCCAAAATCAGACTTGACACCGGAGAGGCTGAATACTGCACTGAGTCAATGCGGTCTTACCCTCTCTGGTGTCAACACTCTGTCTGATTTTGGATTTTTTTTTTTTTTTTTCCAAAATCAGACTTGACACCAGAGAGGCTGAATACCGCACTGAGTCAATGCGGTCTTAGCCTCTCTGGTGTCAACACTCTGTCTGATTTTGGATTTTTTTTTTTTTTTTTCCAAAATCAGACTTGACACCAGAGAGGCTGAATACCGCACTGAGTCAATGCGGTCTTAGCCTCTCTGGTCTCAACACTCTGTCTGATTTTGGATTTTTTTTTTCTTTTTTCCAAAATCAGACTTGACACCAGAGAGGCTGAATACCGCACTGAGTCAATGCGGTCTTAGCCTCTCTGGTGTCAACACTCTGTCTGATTTTGGATTTTTTTTTTTTTTTTTCCAAAATCAGACTTGAAACCATAGAGGCTGAATACCGCACTGAGTCAATGCGGTCTTAGCCTCTCTGGTGTCAACACTCTGTCTGATTTTGGATTTTTTTTTTTTTTTCCAAAATCAGACTTGACACCAGAGAGGCTGAATACTGCACTGAGTCAATGCGGTCTTAGCCTCTCTGGTGTCAACACTCTGTCTGATTTTGGATTTTTTTTTTTTTTTTTCCAAAATCAGACTTGACACCAGAGAGGCTGAATACCGCACTGAGTCAATGCGGTCTTAGCCTCTCTGGTCTCAACACTCTGTCTGATTTTGGATTTTTTTTTTTTTTTCCAAAATCAGACTTGACACCAGAGAGGCTGAATACCGCACTGAGTCAATGCGGTCTTAGCCTCTCTGGTGTCAACACTCTGTCTGATTTTGGATTTTTTTTTTTTTTTTTCCAAAATCAGACTTGACACCAGAGAGGCTGAATACCGCACTGAGTCAATGCGGTCTTAGCCTCTCTGGTGTCAACACTCTGTCTGATTTTGGATTTTTTTTTTTTTTTTTCCAAAATCAGACTTGGAACCATAGAGGCTGAATACCGCACTGAGTCAATGCGGTCTTAGCCTCTCTGGTGTCAACACTCTGTCTGATTTTGGATTTTTTTTTTTTTTTCCAAAATCAGACTTGACACCAGAGAGGCTGAATACTGCACTGAGTCAATGCGGTCTTAGCCTCTCTGGTGTCAACACTCTGTCTGATTTTGGATTTTTTTTTTTTTTTTTCCAAAATCAGACTTGACACCAGAGAGGCTGAATACCGCACTGAGTCAATGCGGTCTTAGCCTCTCTGGTCTCAACACTCTGTCTGATTTTGGATTTTTTTTTTTTTTTCCAAAATCAGACTTGACACCAGAGAGGCTGAATACCGCACTGAGTCAATGCGGTCTTAGCCTCTCTGGTGTCAACACTCTGTCTGATTTTGGATTTTTTTTTTTTTTTTTCCAAAATCAGACTTGACACCAGAGAGGCTGAATACCGCACTGAGTCAGTGCGGTCTTAGCCTCTCTGGTCTCAACACTCTGTCTGATTTTGGATTTTTTTTTTTTTTTTTCCAAAATCAGACTTGACACCAGAGAGGCTGAATACCGCACTGAGTCAATGCGGTCTTAGCCTCTCTGGTGTCAACACTCTGCCTGATTTTGGATTTTTTTTTTTTTTTTTCAAAAATCAGACTTGACACCAGAGAGGCTGAATACCGCACTGAGTCAATGCGGTCTTAGCCTCTCTGGTCTCAACACTCTGTCTGATTTTGGATTTTTTTTTTATTTTTTCCAAAATCAGACTTGACACCATAGAGGCTGAATACCGCACTGAGTCAATGCTGTCTTAGCCTCTCTGGTGTCAACACTCTGTCTGATTTTGGATTTTTTTTTTTTTTTTTTCCAAAATCAGACTTGACACCATAGAGGCTGAATACCGCACTGAGTCAATGCGGTCTTAGCCTCTCTGGTGTCAACACTCTGTCTGATTTTGGATTTTTTTTTTTTTTTTCCAAAATCAGACTTGACACCAGAGAGGCTGAATACCGCACTGAGTCAATGCAGTCTTAGCCTCTCTGGTCTCAACACTCTGTCTGATTTTGGATTTTTTTTTTTTTTTTTCCAAAATCAGACTTGACACCAGAGAGGCTGAATACCGCACTGAGTCAATGCGGTCTTAGCCTCTCTGGTGTCAACACTCTGCCTGATTTTGGATTTTTTTTTTTTTTTTTCAAAAATCAGACTTGACACCAGAGAGGCTGAATACCGCACTGAGTCAATGCGGTCTTAGCCTCTCTGGTCTCAACACTCTGTCTGATTTTGGATTTTTTTTTTCTTTTTTCCAAAATCAGACTTGACACCAGAGAGGCTGAATACTGCACTGAGTCAATGCGGTCTTAGCCTCTCTGGTGTCAACACTCTGTCTGATTTTGGATTTTTTTTTTTTTTTTTCCAAAATCAGACTTGACACCATAGAGGCTGAATACCGCACTGAGTCAATGCGGTCTTAGCCTCTCTGGTGTCAACACTCTGTCTGATTTTGGATTTTTTTTTTTTTTTTTCCAAAATCAGACTTGACACCAGAGAGGCTGAATACCGCACTGAGTCAATGCGGTCTTAGCCTCTCTGGTCTCAACACTCTGTCTGATTTTGGATTTTTTTTTTCTTTTTTCCAAAATCAGACTTGACACCAGAGAGGCTGAATACCGCACTGAGTCAATGCGGTCTTAGCCTCTCTGGTGTCAACACTCTGTCTGATTTTGGATTTTTTTTTTTTTTTTCCAAAATCAGACTTGAAACCATAGAGGCTGAATACCGCACTGAGTCAATGCGGTCTTAGCCTCTCTGGTGTCAACACTCTGTCTGATTTTGGATTTTTTTTTTTTTTTCCAAAATCAGACTTGACACCAGAGAGGCTGAATACTGCACTGAGTCAATGCGGTCTTAGCCTCTCTGGTGTCAACACTCTGTCTGATTTTGGATTTTTTTTTTTTTTTTTTCCAAAATCAGACTTGATACCAGAGAGGCTGAATACCGCACTGAGTCAATGCGGTCTTAGCCTCTCTGGTCTCAACACTCTGTCTGATTTTGGATTTTTTTTTTTTTTTCCAAAATCAGACTTGACACCAGAGAGGCTGAATACCGCACTGAGTCAATGCGGTCTTAGCCTCTCTGGTGTCAACACTCTGTCTGATTTTGGATTTTTTTTTTTTTTTTTCCAAAATCAGACTTGACACCAGAGAGGCTGAATACCGCACTGAGTCAATGCGGTCTTAGCCTCTCTGGTCTCAACACTCTGTCTGATTTTGGATTTTTTTTTTTTTTTTTCCAAAATCAGACTTGACACCAGAGAGGCTGAGTACCGCACTGAGTCAATGCGGTCTTAGCCTCTCTGGTGTCAACACTCTGTCTGATTTTGGATTTTTTTTTTTTTTTTCAAAAATCAGACTTGACACCAGAGAGGCTGAATACCGCACTGAGTCAATGCGGTCTTAGCCTCTCTGGTCTCAACACTCTGTCTGATTTTGGATTTTTTTTTTCTTTTTTCCAAAATCAGACTTGACACCAGAGAGGCTGAATACCGCACTGAGTCAATGCGGTCTTAGCCTCTCTGGTGTCAACACTCTGTCTGATTTTGGATTTTTTTTTTTTTTTTTCCAAAATCAGACTTGAAACCATAGAGGCTGAATACCGCACTGAGTCAATGCGGTCTTAGCCTCTCTGGTGTCAACACTCTGTCTGATTTTGGATTTTTTTTTTTTTTTCCAAAATCAGACTTGACACCAGAGAGGCTGAATACCGCACTGAGTCAATGCGGTCTTAGCCTCTCTGGTCTCAACACTCTGTCTGATTTTGGATTTTTTTTTTTTTTTCCAAAATCAGACTTGACACCAGAGAGGCTGAATACCGCACTGAGTCAATGCGGTCTTAGCCTCTCTGGTGTCAACACTCTGTCTGATTTTGGATTTTTTTTTTTTTTTTTCCAAAATCAGACTTGACACCAGAGAGGCTGAATACCGCACTGAGTCAATGCGGTCTTAGCCTCTCTGGTCTCAACACTCTGTCTGATTTTGGATTTTTTTTTTTTTTTTTCCAAAATCAGACTTGACACCAGAGAGGCTGAGTACCGCACTGAGTCAATGCGGTCTTAGCCTCTCTGGTGTCAACACTCTGTCTGATTTTGGATTTTTTTTTTTTTTTTCAAAAATCAGACTTGACACCAGAGAGGCTGAATACCGCACTGAGTCAATGCGGTCTTAGCCTCTCTGGTCTCAACACTCTGTCTGATTTTGGATTTTTTTTTTTTTTTTTCCAAAATCAGACTTGACACCAGAGAGGCTGAATACTGCACTGAGTCAATGCTGTCTTAGCCTCTCTGGTGTCAACACTCTGTCTGATTTTGGATTTTTTTTTTTTTTTTTCAAAAATCAGACTTGACACCAGAGAGGCTGAATACCGCACTGAGTCAATGCGGTCTTAGCCTCTCTGGTGCCAACACTCTGCCTGATTTTGGATTTTTTTTTTTTTTTTTCAAAAATCAGACTTGACACCAGAGAGGCTGAATACCGCACTGAGTCAATGCGGTCTTAGCCTCTCTGGTCTCAACACTCTGTCTGATTTTGGATTTTTTTTTTCTTTTTTCCAAAATCAGACTTGACACCATAGAGGCTGAATACCGCACTGAGTCAATGCGGTCTTAGCCTCTCTGGTGTCAACACTCTGTCTGATTTTGGATTTTTTTTTTTTTTTTTCCAAAATCAGACTTGACACCAGAGAGGCTGAATACCGCACTGAGTCAATGCGGTCTTAGCCTCTCTGGTCTCAACACTCTGTCTGATTTTGGATTTTTTTTTTTTTTTTTCCAAAATCAGACTTGACACCAGAGAGGCTGAGTACCGCACTGAGTCAATGCGGTCTTAGCCTCTCTGGTGTCAACACTCTGTCTGATTTTGGATTTTTTTTTTTTTTTTCAAAAATCAGACTTGACACCAGAGAGGCTGAATACCGCACTGAGTCAATGCGGTCTTAGCCTCTCTGGTCTCAACACTCTGTCTGATTTTGGATTTTTTTTTTCTTTTTTCCAAAATCAGACTTGACACCAGAGAGGCTGAATACCGCACTGAGTCAATGCGGTCTTAGCCTCTCTGGTCTCAACACTCTGTCTGATTTTGGATTTTTTTTTTTTTTTCCAAAATCAGACTTGACACCAGAGAGGCTGAATACCGCACTGAGTCAATGCGGTCTTAGCCTCTCTGGTGTCAACACTCTGTCTGATTTTGGATTTTTTTTTTTTTTTTTCCAAAATCAGACTTGACACCAGAGAGGCTGAATACCGCACTGAGTCAATGCGGTCTTAGCCTCTCTGGTCTCAACACTCTGTCTGATTTTGGATTTTTTTTTTTTTTTTTCCAAAATCAGACTTGACACCAGAGAGGCTGAGTACCGCACTGAGTCAATGCGGTCTTAGCCTCTCTGGTGTCAACACTCTGTCTGATTTTGGATTTTTTTTTTTTTTTTTCCAAAATCAGACTTGACACCAGAGAGGCTGAATACCGCACTGAGTCAATGCTGTCTTAGCCTCTCTGGTGTCAACACTCTGTCTGATTTTGGATTTTTTTTTTTTTTTTTTCCAAAATCAGACTTGACACCATAGAGGCTGAATACCGCACTGAGTCAATGCGGTCTTAGCCTCTCTGGTGTCAACACTCTGTCTGATTTTGGATTTTTTTTTTTTTTTTCCAAAATCAGACTTGACACCAGAGAGGCTGAATACCGCACTGAGTCAATGCGGTCTTAGCCTCTCTGGTCTCAACACTCTGTCTGATTTTGGATTTTTTTTTTTTTTTTTCCAAAATCAGACTTGACACCAGAGAGGCTGAATACCGCACTGAGTCAATGCGGTCTTAGCCTCTCTGGTGTCAACACTCTGCCTGATTTTGGATTTTTTTTTTTTTTTTTCAAAAATCAGACTTGACACCAGAGAGGCTGAATACCGCACTGAGTCAATGCGGTCTTAGCCTCTCTGGTCTCAACACTCTGTCTGATTTTGGATTTTTTTTTTCTTTTTTCCAAAATCAGACTTGACACCATAGAGGCTGAATACCGCACTGAGTCAATGCTGTCTTAGCCTCTCTGGTGTCAACACTCTGTCTGATTTTGGATTTTTTTTTTTTTTTTTCCAAAATCAGACTTGACACCAGAGAGGCTGAGTACCGCACTGAGTCAATGCGGTCTTAGCCTCTCTGGTGTCAACACTCTGTATGATTTTGGATTTTTTTTTTTTTTTTCCAAAATCAGACTTGACACCAGAGAGGCTGAATACCGCACTGAGTCAATGCTGTCTTAGCCTCTCTGGTGTCAACACTCTGTCTGATTTTGGATTTTTTTTTTTTTTTTTTCCAAAATCAGACTTGACACCATAGAGGCTGAATACCGCACTGAGTCAATGCGGTCTTAGCCTCTCTGGTGTCAACACTCTGTCTGATTTTGGATTTTTTTTTTTTTTTTCCAAAATCAGACTTGACACCAGAGAGGCTGAATACCGCACTGAGTCAATGCGGTCTTAGCCTCTCTGGTCTCAACACTCTGTCTGATTTTGGATTTTTTTTTTTTTTTTTCCAAAATCAGACTTGACACCAGAGAGGCTGAATACCGCACTGAGTCAATGCGGTCTTAGCCTCTCTGGTGTCAACACTCTGCCTGATTTTGGATTTTTTTTTTTTTTTTTCAAAAATCAGACTTGACACCAGAGAGGCTGAATACCGCACTGAGTCAATGTGGTCTTAGCCTCTCTGGTCTCAACACTCTGTCTGATTTTGGATTTTTTTTTTTCTTTTTTCCAAAATCAGACTTGACACCATAGAGGCTGAATACCGCACTGAGTCAATGCTGTCTTAGCCTCTCTGGTGTCAACACTCTGTCTGATTTTGGATTTTTTTTTTTTTTTTTCCAAAATCAGACTTGACACCATAGAGGCTGAATACCGCACTGAGTCAATGCGGTCTTAGCCTCTCTGGTGTCAACACTCTGTCTGATTTTGGATTTTTTTTTTTTTTTTTCCAAAATCAGACTTGACACCAGAGAGGCTGAATACCGCACTGAGTCAATGCGGTCTTAGCCTCTCTGGTCTCAACACTCTGTCTGATTTTGGATTTTTTTTTTTTTTTTTCCAAAATCAGACTTGACACCAGAGAGGCTGAATACCGCACTGAGTCAATGCGGTCTTAGCCTCTCTGGTGTCAACACTCTGCCTGATTTTGGATTTTTTTTTTTTTTTTTCAAAAATCAGACTTGACACCAGAGAGGCTGAATACCGCACTGAGTCAATGCGGTCTTAGCCTCTCTGGTCTCAACACTCTGTCTGATTTTGGATTTTTTTTTTCTTTTTTCCAAAATCAGACTTGACACCAGAGAGGCTGAATACTGCACTGAGTCAATGCGGTCTTAGCCTCTCTGGTGTCAACACTCTGTCTGATTTTGGATTTTTTTTTTTTTTCCAAAATCAGACTTGACACCGGAGAGGCTGAATACTGCACTGAGTCAATGCGGTCTTACCCTCTCTGGTGTCAACACTCTGTCTGATTTTGGATTTTTTTTTTTTTTTTTCCAAAATCAGACTTGACACCAGAGAGGCTGAATACCGCACTGAGTCAATGCGGTCTTAGCCTCTCTGGTCTCAACACTCTGTCTGATTTTGGATTTTTTTTTTTCTTTTTTCCAAAATCAGACTTGACACCAGAGAGGCTGAATACCGCACTGAGTCAATGCAGTCTTAGCCTCTCTGGTGTCAACACTCTGTCTGATTTTGGATTTTTTTTTTTTTTTTTCCAAAATCAGACTTGAAACCATAGAGGCTGAATACCGCACTGAGTCAATGCGGTCTTAGCCTCTCTGGTGTCAACACTCTGTCTGATTTTGGATTTTTTTTTTTTTTTCCAAAATCAGACTTGACACCAGAGAGGCTGAATACTGCACTGAGTCAATGCGGTCTTAGCCTCTCTGGTGTCAACACTCTGTCTGATTTTGGATTTTTTTTTTTTTTTTTCCAAAATCAGACTTGACACCAGAGAGGCTGAATACCGCACTGAGTCAATGCGGTCTTAGCCTCTCTGGTCTCAACACTCTGTCTGATTTTGGATTTTTTTTTTTTTTTCCAAAATCAGACTTGACACCAGAGAGGCTGAATACCGCACTGAGTCAATGCGGTCTTAGCCTCTCTGGTGTCAACACTCTGTCTGATTTTGGATTTTTTTTTTTTTTTTTCCAAAATCAGACTTGACACCAGAGAGGCTGAATACCGCACTGAGTCAATGCGGTCTTAGCCTCTCTGGTGTCAACACTCTGTCTGATTTTGGATTTTTTTTTTTTTTTTTCCAAAATCAGACTTGGAACCATAGAGGCTGAATACCGCACTGAGTCAATGCGGTCTTAGCCTCTCTGGTGTCAACACTCTGTCTGATTTTGGATTTTTTTTTTTTTTTCCAAAATCAGACTTGACACCAGAGAGGCTGAATACTGCACTGAGTCAATGCGGTCTTAGCCTCTCTGGTGTCAACACTCTGTCTGATTTTGGATTTTTTTTTTTTTTTTTCCAAAATCAGACTTGACACCAGAGAGGCTGAATACCGCACTGAGTCAATGCGGTCTTAGCCTCTCTGGTCTCAACACTCTGTCTGATTTTGGATTTTTTTTTTTTTTTCCAAAATCAGACTTGACACCAGAGAGGCTGAATACCGCACTGAGTCAATGCGGTCTTAGCCTCTCTGGTGTCAACACTCTGTCTGATTTTGGATTTTTTTTTTTTTTTTTCCAAAATCAGACTTGACACCAGAGAGGCTGAATACCGCACTGAGTCAGTGCGGTCTTAGCCTCTCTGGTCTCAACACTCTGTCTGATTTTGGATTTTTTTTTTTTTTTTTCCAAAATCAGACTTGACACCAGAGAGGCTGAATACCGCACTGAGTCAATGCGGTCTTAGCCTCTCTGGTGTCAACACTCTGCCTGATTTTGGATTTTTTTTTTTTTTTTTCAAAAATCAGACTTGACACCAGAGAGGCTGAATACCGCACTGAGTCAATGCGGTCTTAGCCTCTCTGGTCTCAACACTCTGTCTGATTTTGGATTTTTTTTTTCTTTTTTCCAAAATCAGACTTGACACCATAGAGGCTGAATACCGCACTGAGTCAATGCTGTCTTAGCCTCTCTGGTGTCAACACTCTGTCTGATTTTGGATTTTTTTTTTTTTTTTTTCCAAAATCAGACTTGACACCATAGAGGCTGAATACCGCACTGAGTCAATGCGGTCTTAGCCTCTCTGGTGTCAACACTCTGTCTGATTTTGGATTTTTTTTTTTTTTTTCCAAAATCAGACTTGACACCAGAGAGGCTGAATACCGCACTGAGTCAATGCGGTCTTAGCCTCTCTGGTCTCAACACTCTGTCTGATTTTGGATTTTTTTTTTTTTTTTTCCAAAATCAGACTTGACACCAGAGAGGCTGAATACCGCACTGAGTCAATGCGGTCTTAGCCTCTCTGGTGTCAACACTCTGCCTGATTTTGGATTTTTTTTTTTTTTTTTCAAAAATCAGACTTGACACCAGAGAGGCTGAATACCGCACTGAGTCAATGCGGTCTTAGCCTCTCTGGTCTCAACACTCTGTCTGATTTTGGATTTTTTTTTTCTTTTTTCCAAAATCAGACTTGACACCAGAGAGGCTGAATACTGCACTGAGTCAATGCGGTCTTAGCCTCTCTGGTGTCAACACTCTGTCTGATTTTGGATTTTTTTTTTTTTTTTCCAAAATCAGACTTGACACCATAGAGGCTGAATACCGCACTGAGTCAATGCGGTCTTAGCCTCTCTGGTGTCAACACTCTGTCTGATTTTGGATTTTTTTTTTTTTTTTTCCAAAATCAGACTTGACACCAGAGAGGCTGAATACCGCACTGAGTCAATGCGGTCTTAGCCTCTCTGGTCTCAACACTCTGTCTGATTTTGGATTTTTTTTTTCTTTTTTCCAAAATCAGACTTGACACCAGAGAGGCTGAATACCGCACTGAGTCAATGCGGTCTTAGCCTCTCTGGTGTCAACACTCTGTCTGATTTTGGATTTTTTTTTTTTTTTTTCCAAAATCAGACTTGAAACCATAGAGGCTGAATACCGCACTGAGTCAATGCGGTCTTAGCCTCTCTGGTGTCAACACTCTGTCTGATTTTGGATTTTTTTTTTTTTTTCCAAAATCAGACTTGACACCAGAGAGGCTGAATACTGCACTGAGTCAATGCGGTCTTAGCCTCTCTGGTGTCAACACTCTGTCTGATTTTGGATTTTTTTTTTTTTTTTTCCAAAATCAGACTTGATACCAGAGAGGCTGAATACCGCACTGAGTCAATGCGGTCTTAGCCTCTCTGGTCTCAACACTCTGTCTGATTTTGGATTTTTTTTTTTTTTTCCAAAATCAGACTTGACACCAGAGAGGCTGAATACCGCACTGAGTCAATGCGGTCTTAGCCTCTCTGGTGTCAACACTCTGTCTGATTTTGGATTTTTTTTTTTTTTTTTTCAAAAATCAGACTTGACACCAGAGAGGCTGAATACCGCACTGAGTCAATGCGGTCTTAGCCTCTCTGGTCTCAACACTCTGTCTGATTTTGGATTTTTTTTTTTTTTTTTCCAAAATCAGACTTGACACCAGAGAGGCTGAGTACCGCACTGAGTCAATGCGGTCTTAGCCTCTCTGGTGTCAACACTCTGTCTGATTTTGGATTTTTTTTTTTTTTTTCAAAAATCAGACTTGACACCAGAGAGGCTGAATACCGCACTGAGTCAATGCGGTCTTAGCCTCTCTGGTCTCAACACTCTGTCTGATTTTGGATTTTTTTTTTCTTTTTTCCAAAATCAGACTTGACACCAGAGAGGCTGAATACCGCACTGAGTCAATGCGGTCTTAGCCTCTCTGGTGTCAACACTCTGTCTGATTTTGGATTTTTTTTTTTTTTTTTCCAAAATCAGACTTGAAACCATAGAGGCTGAATACCGCACTGAGTCAATGCGGTCTTAGCCTCTCTGGTGTCAACACTCTGTCTGATTTTGGATTTTTTTTTTTTTTTCCAAAATCAGACTTGACACCAGAGAGGCTGAATACTGCACTGAGTCAATGCGGTCTTAGCCTCTCTGGTGTCAACACTCTGTCTGATTTTGGATTTTTTTTTTTTTTTTCCAAAATCAGACTTGACACCAGAGAGGCTGAATACCGCACTGAGTCAATGCGGTCTTAGCCTCTCTGGTCTCAACACTCTGTCTGATTTTGTATTTTTTTTTTTTTTTCCAAAATCAGACTTGACACCAGAGAGGCTGAATACCGCACTGAGTCAATGCGGTCTTAGCCTCTCTGGTGTCAACACTCTGTCTGATTTTGGATTTTTTTTTTTTTTTTTCCAAAATCAGACTTGACACCAGAGAGGCTGAATACCGCACTGAGTCAATGCGGTCTTAGCCTCTCTGGTCTCAACACTCTGTCTGATTTTGGATTTTTTTTTTTTTTTTTCCAAAATCAGACTTGACACCAGAGAGGCTGAGTACCGCACTGAGTCAATGCGGTCTTAGCCTCTCTGGTGTCAACACTCTGTCTGATTTTGGATTTTTTTTTTTTTTTTCAAAAATCAGACTTGACACCAGAGAGGCTGAATACCGCACTGAGTCAATGCGGTCTTAGCCTCTCTGGTCTCAACACTCTGTCTGATTTTGGATTTTTTTTTTTTTTTTTCCAAAATCAGACTTGACACCAGAGAGGCTGAATACTGCACTGAGTCAATGCTGTCTTAGCCTCTCTGGTGTCAACACTCTGTCTGATTTTGGATTTTTTTTTTTTTTTTTCAAAAATCAGACTTGACACCAGAGAGGCTGAATACCGCACTGAGTCAATGCGGTCTTAGCCTCTCTGGTGCCAACACTCTGCCTGATTTTGGATTTTTTTTTTTTTTTTTCAAAAATCAGACTTGACACCAGAGAGGCTGAATACCGCACTGAGTCAATGCGGTCTTAGCCTCTCTGGTCTCAACACTCTGTCTGATTTTGGATTTTTTTTTTCTTTTTTCCAAAATCAGACTTGACACCATAGAGGCTGAATACCGCACTGAGTCAATGCGGTCTTAGCCTCTCTGGTGTCAACACTCTGTCTGATTTTGGATTTTTTTTTTTTTTTTTCCAAAATCAGACTTGACACCAGAGAGGCTGAATACCGCACTGAGTCAATGCGGTCTTAGCCTCTCTGGTCTCAACACTCTGTCTGATTTTGGATTTTTTTTTTTTTTTTTCCAAAATCAGACTTGACACCAGAGAGGCTGAGTACCGCACTGAGTCAATGCGGTCTTAGCCTCTCTGGTGTCAACACTCTGTCTGATTTTGGATTTTTTTTTTTTTTTTCAAAAATCAGACTTGACACCAGAGAGGCTGAATACCGCACTGAGTCAATGCGGTCTTAGCCTCTCTGGTCTCAACACTCTGTCTGATTTTGGATTTTTTTTTTCTTTTTTCCAAAATCAGACTTGACACCAGAGAGGCTGAATACCGCACTGAGTCAATGCGGTCTTAGCCTCTCTGGTGTCAACACTCTGTCTGATTTTGGATTTTTTTTTTTTTTTTTCCAAAATCAGACTTGAAACCATAGAGGCTGAATACCGCACTGAGTCAATGCGGTCTTAGCCTCTCTGGTGTCAACACTCTGTCTGATTTTGGATTTTTTTTTTTTTTTCCAAAATCAGACTTGACACCAGAGAGGCTGAATACTGCACTGAGTCAATGCGGTCTTAGCCTCTCTGGTGTCAACACTCTGTCTGATTTTGGATTTTTTTTTTTTTTTTCCAAAATCAGACTTGACACCAGAGAGGCTGAATACCGCACTGAGTCAATGCGGTCTTAGCCTCTCTGGTCTCAACACTCTGTCTGATTTTGGATTTTTTTTTTTTTTTTCCAAAATCAGACTTGACACCAGAGAGGCTGAATACCGCACTGAGTCAATGCGGTCTTAGCCTCTCTGGTGTCAACACTCTGTCTGATTTTGGATTTTTTTTTTTTTTTTTCCAAAATCAGACTTGACACCAGAGAGGCTGAATACCGCACTGAGTCAATGCGGTCTTAGCCTCTCTGGTCTCAACACTCTGTCTGATTTTGGATTTTTTTTTTTTTTTTTCCAAAATCAGACTTGACACCAGAGAGGCTGAGTACCGCACTGAGTCAATGCGGTCTTAGCCTCTCTGGTGTCAACACTCTGTCTGATTTTGGATTTTTTTTTTTTTTTTCAAAAATCAGACTTGACACCAGAGAGGCTGAATACCGCACTGAGTCAATGCGGTCTTAGCCTCTCTGGTCTCAACACTCTGTCTGATTTTGGATTTTTTTTTTTTTTTTTCCAAAATCAGACTTGACACCAGAGAGGCTGAATACTGCACTGAGTCAATGCTGTCTTAGCCTCTCTGGTGTCAACACTGTCTGATTTTGGATTTTTTTTTTTTTTTTTCAAAAATCAGACTTGACACCAGAGAGGCTGAATACCGCACTGAGTCAATGCGGTCTTAGCCTCTCTGGTGCCAACACTCTGCCTGATTTTGGATTTTTTTTTTTTTTTTTCAAAAATCAGACTTGACACCAGAGAGGCTGAATACCGCACTGAGTCAATGCGGTCTTAGCCTCTCTGGTCTCAACACTCTGTCTGATTTTGGATTTTTTTTTTCTTTTTTCCAAAATCAGACTTGACACCATAGAGGCTGAATACCGCACTGAGTCAATGCTGTCTTAGCCTCTCTGGTGTCAACACTCTGTCTGATTTTGGATTTTTTTTTTTTTTTTTTCCAAAATCAGACTTGACACCATAGAGGCTGAATACCGCACTGAGTCAATGCGGTCTTAGCCTCTCTGGTGTCAACACTCTGTCTGATTTTGGATTTTTTTTTTTTTTTTCCAAAATCAGACTTGACACCAGAGAGGCTGAATACCGCACTGAGTCAATGCGGTCTTAGCCTCTCTGGTCTCAACACTCTGTCTGATTTTGGATTTTTTTTTTTTTTTTTCCAAAATCAGACTTGACACCAGAGAGGCTGAATACCGCACTGAGTCAATGCGGTCTTAGCCTCTCTGGTGTCAACACTCTGCCTGATTTTGGATTTTTTTTTTTTTTTTTCAAAAATCAGACTTGACACCAGAGAGGCTGAATACCGCACTGAGTCAATGCGGTCTTAGCCTCTCTGGTCTCAACACTCTGTCTGATTTTGGATTTTTTTTTTCTTTTTTCCAAAATCAGACTTGACACCAGAGAGGCTGAATACTGCACTGAGTCAATGCGGTCTTAGCCTCTCTGGTGTCAACACTCTGTCTGATTTTGGATTTTTTTTTTTTTTTTTTGCAAAATCAGACTTGACACCATAGAGGCTGAATACCGCACTGAGTCAATGCGGTCTTAGCCTCTCTGGTGTCAACACTCTGTCTGATTTTGGATTTTTTTTTTTTTTCCAAAATCAGACTTGACACCAGAGAGGCTGAATACTGCACTGAGTCAATGCGGTCTTACCCTCTCTGGTGTCAACACTCTGTCTGATTTTGGATTTTTTTTTTTTTTTTTCCAAAATCAGACTTGACACCAGAGAGGCTGAATACCGCACTGAGTCAATGCGGTCTTAGCCTCTCTGGTGTCAACACTCTGTCTGATTTTGGATTTTTTTTTTTTTTTTTCCAAAATCAGACTTGACACCAGAGAGGCTGAATACTGCACTGAGTCAATGCGGTCTTAGCCTCTCTGGTCTCAACACTCTGTCTGATTTTGGATTTTTTTTTTCTTTTTTCCAAAATCAGACTTGACACCAGAGAGGCTGAATACCGCACTGAGTCAATGCGGTCTTAGCCTCTCTGGTGTCAACACTCTGTCTGATTTTGGATTTTTTTTTTTTTTTTTTCCAAAATCAGACTTGAAACCATAGAGGCTGAATACCGCACTGAGTCAATGCGGTCTTAGCCTCTCTGGTGTCAACACTCTGTCTGATTTTGGATTTTTTTTTTTTTTTCCAAAATCAGACTTGACACCAGAGAGGCTGAATACTGCACTGAGTCAATGCGGTCTTAGCCTCTCTGGTGTCAACACTCTGTCTGATTTTGGATTTTTTTTTTTTTTTTTCCAAAATCAGACTTGACACCAGAGAGGCTGAATACCGCACTGAGTCAATGCGGTCTTAGCCTCTCTGGTCTCAACACTCTGTCTGATTTTGGATTTTTTTTTTTTTTCCAAAATCAGACTTGACACCAGAGAGGCTGAATACTGCACTGAGTCAATGCGGTCTTAGCCTCTCTGGTCTCAACACTCTGTCTGATTTTGGATTTTTTTTTTTTTTTTTCCAAAATCAGACTTGACACCAGAGAGGCTGAATACTGCACTGAGTCAATGCTGTCTTAGCCTCTCTGGTGTCAACACTCTGTCTGATTTTGGATTTTTTTTTTTTTTTTTCAAAAATCAGACTTGACACCAGAGAGGCTGAATACCGCACTGAGTCAATGCGGTCTTAGCCTCTCTGGTGCCAACACTCTGCCTGATTTTGGATTTTTTTTTTTTTTTTTTTTCAAAAATCAGACTTGACACCAGAGAGGCTGAATACCGCACTGAGTCAATGCGGTCTTAGCCTCTCTGGTCTCAACACTCTGTCTGATTTTGGATTTTTTTTTTCTTTTTTCCAAAATCAGACTTGACACCATAGAGGCTGAATACCGCACTGAGTCAATGCTGTCTTAGCCTCTCTGGTGTCAACACTCTGTCTGATTTTGGATTTTTTTTTTTTTTTTTTCCAAAATCAGACTTGACACCATAGAGGCTGAATACCGCACTGAGTCAATGCGGTCTTAGCCTCTCTGGTGTCAACACTCTGTCTGATTTTGGATTTTTTTTTTTTTTTTCCAAAATCAGACTTGACACCAGAGAGGCTGAATACCGCACTGAGTCAATGCGGTCTTAGCCTCTCTGGTCTCAACACTCTGTCTGATTTTGGATTTTTTTTTTTTTTTTTCCAAAATCAGACTTGACACCAGAGAGGCTGAATACCGCACTGAGTCAATGCGGTCTTAGCCTCTCTGGTGTCAACACTCTGCCTGATTTTGGATTTTTTTTTTTTTTTTTTCAAAAATCAGACTTGACACCAGAGAGGCTGAATACCGCACTGAGTCAATGCGGTCTTAGCCTCTCTGGTCTCAACACTCTGTCTGATTTTGGATTTTTTTTTTCTTTTTTCCAAAATCAGACTTGACACCAGAGAGGCTGAATACTGCACTGAGTCAATGCGGTCTTAGCCTCTCTGGTGTCAACACTCTGTCTGATTTTGGATTTTTTTTTTTTTTTTTTGCAAAATCAGACTTGACACCATAGAGGCTGAATACCGCACTGAGTCAATGCGGTCTTAGCCTCTCTGGTGTCAACACTCTGTCTGATTTTGGATTTTTTTTTTTTTTCCAAAATCAGACTTGACACCAGAGAGGCTGAATACTGCACTGAGTCAATGCGGTCTTACCCTCTCTGGTGTCAACACTCTGTCTGATTTTGGATTTTTTTTTTTTTTTTTCCAAAATCAGACTTGACACCAGAGAGGCTGAATACCGCACTGAGTCAATGCGGTCTTAGCCTCTCTGGTGTCAACACTCTGTCTGATTTTGGATTTTTTTTTTTTTTTTTCCAAAATCAGACTTGACACCAGAGAGGCTGAATACTGCACTGAGTCAATGCGGTCTTAGCCTCTCTGGTCTCAACACTCTGTCTGATTTTGGATTTTTTTTTTCTTTTTTCCAAAATCAGACTTGACACCAGAGAGGCTGAATACCGCACTGAGTCAATGCGGTCTTAGCCTCTCTGGTGTCAACACTCTGTCTGATTTTGGATTTTTTTTTTTTTTTTTTCCAAAATCAGACTTGAAACCATAGAGGCTGAATACCGCACTGAGTCAATGCGGTCTTAGCCTCTCTGGTGTCAACACTCTGTCTGATTTTGGATTTTTTTTTTTTTTTCCAAAATCAGACTTGACACCAGAGAGGCTGAATACTGCACTGAGTCAATGCGGTCTTAGCCTCTCTGGTGTCAACACTCTGTCTGATTTTGGATTTTTTTTTTTTTTTTTTCCAAAATCAGACTTGAAACCATAGAGGCTGAATACCGCACTGAGTCAATGCGGTCTTAGCCTCTCTGGTGTCAACACTCTGTCTGATTTTGGATTTTTTTTTTTTTTTTTCCAAAATCAGACTTGACACCAGAGAGGCTGAATACCGCACTGAGTCAATGCGGTCTTAGCCTCTCTGGTCTCAACACTCTGTCTGATTTTGGATTTTTTTTTTTTTTCCAAAATCAGACTTGACACCAGAGAGGCTGAATACCGCACTGAGTCAATGCGGTCTTAGCCTCTCTGGTGTCAACACTCTGTCTGATTTTGGATTTTTTTTTTTTTTTTTCCAAAATCAGACTTGACACCAGAGAGGCTGAATACCGCACTGAGTCAATGCGGTCTTAGCCTCTCTGGTGTCAACACTCTGTCTGATTTTGGATTTTTTTTTTTTTTTCCAAAATCAGACTTGACACCAGAGAGGCTGAATACTGCACTGAGTCAATGCGGTCTTAGCCTCTCTGGTGTCAACACTCTGTCTGATTTTGGATTTTTTTTTTTTTTTTTCCAAAATCAGACTTGACACCAGAGAGGCTGAATACCGCACTGAGTCAATGCGGTCTTAGCCTCTCTGGTCTCAACACTCTGTCTGATTTTGGATTTTTTTTTTTTTTTCCAAAATCAGACTTGACACCAGAGAGGCTGAATACTGCACTGAGTCAATGCGGTCTTAGCCTCTCTGGTGTCAACACTCTGTCTGATTTTGGATTTTTTTTTTTTTTTTTCCAAAATCAGACTTGACACCAGAGAGGCTGAATACCGCACTGAGTCAATGCGGTCTTAGCCTCTCTGGTCTCAACACTCTGTCTGATTTTGGATTTTTTTTTTTTTTTTCCAAAATCAGACTTGACACCAGAGAGGCTGAATACCGCACTGAGTCAATGCGGTCTTAGCCTCTCTGGTGTCAACACTCTGCCTGATTTTGGATTTTTTTTTTTTTTTTTTCAAAAATCAGACTTGACACCAGAGAGGCTGAATACCGCACTGAGTCAATGCGGTCTTAGCCTCTCTGGTCTCAACACTCTGTCTGATTTTGGATTTTTTTTTTTCTTTTTTCCAAAATCAGACTTGACACCATAGAGGCTGAATACCGCACTGAGTCAATGCTGTCTTAGCCTCTCTGGTGTCAACACTCTGTCTGATTTTGGATTTTTTTTTTTTTTTTTTCCAAAATCAGACTTGACACCATAGAGGCTGAATACCGCACTGAGTCAATGCGGTCTTAGCCTCTCTGGTGTCAACACTCTGTCTGATTTTGGATTTTTTTTTTTTTTTTCCAAAATCAGACTTGACACCAGAGAGGCTGAATACCGCACTGAGTCAATGCGGTCTTAGCCTCTCTGGTCTCAACACTCTGTCTGATTTTGGATTTTTTTTTTTTTTTTTCCAAAATCAGACTTGACACCATAGAGGCTGAATACCGCACTGAGTCAATGCGGTCTTAGCCTCTCTGGTGTCAACACTCTGTCTGATTTTGGATTTTTTTTTTTTTTCCAAAATCAGACTTGACACCAGAGAGGCTGAATACTGCACTGAGTCAATGCGGTCTTACCCTCTCTGGTGTCAACACTCTGTCTGATTTTGGATTTTTTTTTTTTTTTTTCCAAAATCAGACTTGACACCAGAGAGGCTGAATACCGCACTGAGTCAATGCGGTCTTAGCCTCTCTGGTGTCAACACTCTGTCTGATTTTGGATTTTTTTTTTTTTTTTTCCAAAATCAGACTTGACACCAGAGAGGCTGAATACCGCACTGAGTCAATGCGGTCTTAGCGTCTCTGGTCTCAACACTCTGTCTGATTTTGGATTTTTTTTTTCTTTTTTCCAAAATCAGACTTGACACCAGAGAGGCTGAATACCGCACTGAGTCAATGCGGTCTTAGCCTCTCTGGTGTCAACACTCTGTCTGATTTTGGATTTTTTTTTTTTTTTTTCCAAAATCAGACTTGAAACCATAGAGGCTGAATACCGCACTGAGTCAATGCGGTCTTAGCCTCTCTGGTGTCAACACTCTGTCTGATTTTGGATTTTTTTTTTTTTTTTTCCAAAATCAGACTTGACACCAGAGAGGCTGAATACCGCACTGAGTCAATGCGGTCTTAGCCTCTCTGGTGTCAACACTCTGTCTGATTTTGGATTTTTTTTTTTTTTTTTCCAAAATCAGACTTGACACCAGAGAGGCTGAATACCGCACTGAGTCAATGCGGTCTTAGCGTCTCTGGTCTCAACACTCTGTCTGATTTTGGATTTTTTTTTTTTTTTTCCAAAATCAGACTTGACACCAGAGAGGCTGAATACTGCACTGAGTCAATGCGGTCTTAGCCTCTCTGGTGTCAACACTCTGTCTGATTTTGGATTTTTTTTTTTTTTTTTCCAAAATCAGACTTGACACCAGAGAGGCTGAATACCGCACTGAGTCAATGCGGTCTTAGCCTCTCTGGTCTCAACACTCTGTCTGATTTTGGATTTTTTTTTTTTTTTTCCAAAATCAGACTTGACACCAGAGAGGCTGAATACCGCACTGAGTCAATGCGGTCTTAGCCTCTCTGGTGTCAACACTCTGCCTGATTTTGGATTTTTTTTTTTTTTTTTTCAAAAATCAGACTTGACACCAGAGAGGCTGAATACCGCACTGAGTCAATGCGGTCTTAGCCTCTCTGGTCTCAACACTCTGTCTGATTTTGGATTTTTTTTTTCTTTTTTCCAAAATCAGACTTGACACCATAGAGGCTGAATACCGCACTGAGTCAATGCTGTCTTAGCCTCTCTGGTGTCAACACTCTGTCTGATTTTGGATTTTTTTTTTTTTTTTTTCCAAAATCAGACTTGACACCATAGAGGCTGAATACCGCACTGAGTCAATGCGGTCTTAGCCTCTCTGGTGTCAACACTCTGTCTGATTTTGGATTTTTTTTTTTTTTTTCCAAAATCAGACTTGACACCAGAGAGGCTGAATACCGCACTGAGTCAATGCGGTCTTAGCCTCTCTGGTCTCAACACTCTGTCTGATTTTGGATTTTTTTTTTTTTTTTTCCAAAATCAGACTTGACACCAGAGAGGCTGAATACCGCACTGAGTCAATGCGGTCTTAGCCTCTCTGGTGTCAACACTCTGTCTGATTTTGGATTTTTTTTTTTTTTTTTTCCAAAATCAGACTTGACACCAGAGAGGCTGAATACCGCACTGAGTCAATGCGGTCTTAGCCTCTCTGGTGTCAACACTCTGTCTGATTTTGGATTTTTTTTTTTTTTTCCAAAATCAGACTTGACACCAGAGAGGCTGAATACTGCACTGAGTCAATGCGGTCTTAGCCTCTCTGGTGTCAACACTCTGTCTGATTTTGGATTTTTTTTTTTTTTTTTCCAAAATCAGACTTGACACCAGAGAGGCTGAATACCGCACTGAGTCAATGCGGTCTTAGCCTCTCTGGTCTCAACACTCTGTCTGATTTTGGATTTTTTTTTTTTTTTCCAAAATCAGACTTGACACCAGAGAGGCTGAATACTGCACTGAGTCAATGCGGTCTTAGCCTCTCTGGTGTCAACACTCTGTCTGATTTTGGATTTTTTTTTTTTTTTTTCCAAAATCAGACTTGACACCAGAGAGGCTGAATACCGCACTGAGTCAATGCGGTCTTAGCCTCTCTGGTCTCAACACTCTGTCTGATTTTGGATTTTTTTTTTTTTTTTCCAAAATCAGACTTGACACCAGAGAGGCTGAATACCGCACTGAGTCAATGCGGTCTTAGCCTCTCTGGTGTCAACACTCTGCCTGATTTTGGATTTTTTTTTTTTTTTTTTCAAAAATCAGACTTGACACCAGAGAGGCTGAATACCGCACTGAGTCAATGCGGTCTTAGCCTCTCTGGTCTCAACACTCTGTCTGATTTTGGATTTTTTTTTTTCTTTTTTCCAAAATCAGACTTGACACCATAGAGGCTGAATACCGCACTGAGTCAATGCTGTCTTAGCCTCTCTGGTGTCAACACTCTGTCTGATTTTGGATTTTTTTTTTTTTTTTTTCCAAAATCAGACTTGACACCATAGAGGCTGAATACCGCACTGAGTCAATGCGGTCTTAGCCTCTCTGGTGTCAACACTCTGTCTGATTTTGGATTTTTTTTTTTTTTTTCCAAAATCAGACTTGACACCAGAGAGGCTGAATACCGCACTGAGTCAATGCGGTCTTAGCCTCTCTGGTCTCAACACTCTGTCTGATTTTGGATTTTTTTTTTTTTTTTTCCAAAATCAGACTTGACACCATAGAGGCTGAATACCGCACTGAGTCAATGCGGTCTTAGCCTCTCTGGTGTCAACACTCTGTCTGATTTTGGATTTTTTTTTTTTTTTCCAAAATCAGACTTGACACCAGAGAGGCTGAATACTGCACTGAGTCAATGCGGTCTTACCCTCTCTGGTGTCAACACTCTGTCTGATTTTGGATTTTTTTTTTTTTTTTTTCCAAAATCAGACTTGACACCAGAGAGGCTGAATACCGCACTGAGTCAATGCGGTCTTAGCCTCTCTGGTGTCAACACTCTGTCTGATTTTGGATTTTTTTTTTTTTTTTTCCAAAATCAGACTTGACACCAGAGAGGCTGAATACCGCACTGAGTCAATGCGGTCTTAGCGTCTCTGGTCTCAACACTCTGTCTGATTTTGGATTTTTTTTTTCTTTTTTCCAAAATCAGACTTGACACCAGAGAGGCTGAATACCGCACTGAGTCAATGCGGTCTTAGCCTCTCTGGTGTCAACACTCTGTCTGATTTTGGATTTTTTTTTTTTTTTTTCCAAAATCAGACTTGAAACCATAGAGGCTGAATACCGCACTGAGTCAATGCGGTCTTAGCCTCTCTGGTGTCAACACTCTGTCTGATTTTGGATTTTTTTTTTTTTTTTTCCAAAATCAGACTTGACACCAGAGAGGCTGAATACCGCACTGAGTCAATGCGGTCTTAGCCTCTCTGGTGTCAACACTCTGTCTGATTTTGGATTTTTTTTTTTTTTTTTCCAAAATCAGACTTGACACCAGAGAGGCTGAATACCGCACTGAGTCAATGCGGTCTTAGCGTCTCTGGTCTCAACACTCTGTCTGATTTTGGATTTTTTTTTTTTTTTCCAAAATCAGACTTGACACCAGAGAGGCTGAATACTGCACTGAGTCAATGCGGTCTTAGCCTCTCTGGTGTCAACACTCTGTCTGATTTTGGATTTTTTTTTTTTTTTTTCCAAAATCAGACTTGACACCAGAGAGGCTGAATACCGCACTGAGTCAATGCGGTCTTAGCCTCTCTGGTCTCAACACTCTGTCTGATTTTGGATTTTTTTTTTTTTTTTCCAAAATCAGACTTGACACCAGAGAGGCTGAATACCGCACTGAGTCAATGCGGTCTTAGCCTCTCTGGTGTCAACACTCTGCCTGATTTTGGATTTTTTTTTTTTTTTTTTTCAAAAATCAGACTTGACACCAGAGAGGCTGAATACCGCACTGAGTCAATGCGGTCTTAGCCTCTCTGGTCTCAACACTCTGTCTGATTTTGGATTTTTTTTTTCTTTTTTCCAAAATCAGACTTGACACCATAGAGGCTGAATACCGCACTGAGTCAATGCTGTCTTAGCCTCTCTGGTGTCAACACTCTGTCTGATTTTGGATTTTTTTTTTTTTTTTTTCCAAAATCAGACTTGACACCATAGAGGCTGAATACCGCACTGAGTCAATGCGGTCTTAGCCTCTCTGGTGTCAACACTCTGTCTGATTTTGGATTTTTTTTTTTTTTTTCCAAAATCAGACTTGACACCAGAGAGGCTGAATACCGCACTGAGTCAATGCGGTCTTAGCCTCTCTGGTCTCAACACTCTGTCTGATTTTGGATTTTTTTTTTTTTTTTTCCAAAATCAGACTTGACACCAGAGAGGCTGAATACCGCACTGAGTCAATGCGGTCTTAGCCTCTCTGGTGTCAACACTCTGTCTGATTTTGGATTTTTTTTTTTTTTTTTCCAAAATCAGACTTGACACCAGAGAGGCTGAATACCGCACTGAGTCAATGCGGTCTTAGCCTCTCTGGTCTCAACACTCTGTCTGATTTTGGATTTTTTTTTTCTTTTTTCCAAAATCAGACTTGACACCAGAGAGGCTGAATACCGCACTGAGTCAATGCGGTCTTAGCCTCTCTGGTGTCAACACTCTGTCTGATTTTGGATTTTTTTATTTTTTTTTCCAAAATCAGACTTGAAACCATAGAGGCTGAATACCGCACTGAGTCAATGCGGTCTTAGCCTCTCTGGTGTCAACACTCTGTCTGATTTTGGATTTTTTTTTTTTTTTTCCAAAATCAGACTTGAAACCATAGAGGCTGAATACCGCACTGAGTCAATGCGGTCTTAGCCTCTCTGGTGTCAACACTCTGTCTGATTTTGGATTTTTTTTTTTTTTCCAAAATCAGACTTGACACCAGAGAGGCTGAATACTGCACTGAGTCAATGCGGTCTTAGCCTCTCTGGTGTCAACACTCTGTCTGATTTTGGATTTTTTTTTTTTTTTTTCCAAAATCAGACTTGACACCAGAGAGGCTGAATACCGCACTGAGTCAATGCGGTCTTAGCCTCTCTGGTCTCAACACTCTGTCTGATTTTGGATTTTTTTTTTTTTTTTTCCAAAATCAGACTTGACACCAGAGAGGCTGAATACCGCACTGAGTCAATGCGGTCTTAGCCTCTCTGGTGTCAACACTCTGCCTGATTTTGGATTTTTTTTTTTTTTTTTTCAAAAATCAGACTTGACACCAGAGAGGCTGAATACCGCACTGAGTCAATGCGGTCTTAGCCTCTCTGGTCTCAACACTCTGTCTGATTTTGGATTTTTTTTTTCTTTTTTCCAAAATCAGACTTGACACCATAGAGGCTGAATACCGCACTGAGTCAATGCTGTCTTAGCCTCTCTGGTGTCAACACTCTGTCTGATTTTGGATTTTTTTTTTTTTTTTTTTCCAAAATCAGACTTGACACCATAGAGGCTGAATACCGCACTGAGTCAATGCGGTCTTAGCCTCTCTGGTGTCAACACTCTGTCTGATTTTGGATTTTTTTTTTTTTTTTCCAAAATCAGACTTGACACCAGAGAGGCTGAATACCGCACTGAGTCAATGCGGTCTTAGCCTCTCTGGTCTCAACACTCTGTCTGATTTTGGATTTTTTTTTTTTTTTTTCCAAAATCAGACTTGACACCAGAGAGGCTGAATACCGCACTGAGTCAATGCGGTCTTAGCCTCTCTGGTGTCAACACTCTGTCTGATTTTGGATTTTTTTTTTTTTTTTTCCAAAATCAGACTTGACACCAGAGAGGCTGAATACCGCACTGAGTCAATGCGGTCTTAGCCTCTCTGGTCTCAACACTCTGTCTGATTTTGGATTTTTTTTTTTCTTTTTTCCAAAATCAGACTTGACACCAGAGAGGCTGAATACCGCACTGAGTCAATGCGGTCTTAGCCTCTCTGGTGTCAACACTCTGTCTGATTTTGGATTTTTTTTTTTTTTTTTCCAAAATCAGACTTGAAACCATAGAGGCTGAATACCGCACTGAGTCAATGCGGTCTTAGCCTCTCTGGTGTCAACACTCTGTCTGATTTTGGATTTTTTTTTTTTTTTTTCCAAAATCAGACTTGAAACCATAGAGGCTGAATACCGCACTGAGTCAATGCGGTCTTAGCCTCTCTGGTGTCAACACTCTGTCTGATTTTGGATTTTTTTTTTTTTTCCAAAATCAGACTTGACACCAGAGAGGCTGAATACTGCACTGAGTCAATGCGGTCTTAGCCTCTCTGGTGTCAACACTCTGTCTGATTTTGGATTTTTTTTTTTTTTTTTCCAAAATCAGACTTGACACCAGAGAGGCTGAATACCGCACTGAGTCAATGCGGTCTTAGCCTCTCTGGTCTCAACACTCTGTCTGATTTTGGATTTTTTTTTTTTTTTTTCCAAAATCAGACTTGACACCAGAGAGGCTGAATACCGCACTGAGTCAATGCGGTCTTAGCCTCTCTGGTGTCAACACTCTGTCTGATTTTGTATTTTTTTTTTTTTTTTTCCAAAATCAGACTTGACACCAGAGAGGCTGAATACCGCACTGAGTCAATGCGGTCTTAGCCTCTCTGGTCTCAACACTCTGTCTGATTTTGGATTTTTTTTTTTTTTTTTCCAAAATCAGACTTGACACCAGAGAGGCTGAATACCGCACTGAGTCAATGCGGTCTTAGCCTCTCTGGTGTCAACACTCTGTCTGATTTTGTATTTTTTTTTTTTTTTTCAAAAATCAGACTTGACACCAGAGAGGCTGAATACCGCACTGAGTCAATGCGGTCTTAGCCTCTCTGGTCTCAACACTCTGTCTGATTTTGGATTTTTTTTTTTTTTTTTCCAAAATCAGACTTGACACCAGAGAGGCTGAATACCGCACTGAGTCAATGCTGTCTTAGCCTCTCTGGTGTCAACACTCTGTCTGATTTTGGATTTTTTTTTTTTTTTTTTCCAAAATCAGACTTGACACCATAGAGGCTGAATACCGCACTGAGTCAATGCGGTCTTAGCCTCTCTGGTGTCAACACTCTGTCTGATTTTGGATTTTTTTTTTTTTTTTCCAAAATCAGACTTGACACCAGAGAGGCTGAATACTGCACTGAGTCAATGCGGTCTTAGCCTCTCTGGTCTCAACACTCTGTCTGATTTTGGATTTTTTTTTTTTTTTTTCAAAAATCAGACTTGACACCAGAGAGGCTGAATACCGCACTGAGTCATTCCGGTCTTAGCCTCTCTGGTGTCAACACTCTGCCTGATTTTGGATTTTTTTTTTTTTTTTTCAAAAATCAGACTTGACACCAGAGAGGCTGAATACCGCACTGAGTCAATGCGGTCTTAGCCTCTCTGGTCTCAACACTCTGTCTGATTTTGGATTTTTTTTTTTTTTTTTCCAAAATCAGACTTGACACCAGAGAGGCTGAATACCGCACTGAGTCAATGCGGTCTTAGCCTCTCTGGTGTCAACACTCTGTCTGATTTTGGATTTTTTTTTTTTTTTTCAAAAATCAGACTTGACACCAGAGAGGCTGAATACCGCACTGAGTCAATGCGGTCTTAGCCTCTCTGGTCTCAACACTCTGTCTGATTTTGGATTTTTTTTTTTTTTTTTCCAAAATCAGACTTGACACCAGAGAGGCTGAATACCGCACTGAGTCAATGCTGTCTTAGCCTCTCTGGTGTCAACACTCTGTCTGATTTTGGATTTTTTTTTTTTTTTTTTCCAAAATCAGACTTGACACCATAGAGGCTGAATACCGCACTGAGTCAATGCGGTCTTAGCCTCTCTGGTGTCAACACTCTGTCTGATTTTGGATTTTTTTTTTTTTTTTCCAAAATCAGACTTGACACCAGAGAGGCTGAATACTGCACTGAGTCAATGCGGTCTTAGCCTCTCTGGTCTCAACACTCTGTCTGATTTTGGATTTTTTTTTTTTTTTTTCAAAAATCAGACTTGACACCAGAGAGGCTGAATACCGCACTGAGTCATTCCGGTCTTAGCCTCTCTGGTGTCAACACTCTGCCTGATTTTGGATTTTTTTTTTTTTTTTTCAAAAATCAGACTTGACACCAGAGAGGCTGAATACCGCACTGAGTCAATGCGGTCTTAGCCTCTCTGGTCTCAACACTCTGTCTGATTTTGGATTTTTTTTTTTTTTTTTCCAAAATCAGACTTGACACCAGAGAGGCTGAATACCGCACTGAGTCAATGCGGTCTTAGCCTCTCTGGTGTCAACACTCTGCCTGATTTTGGATTTTTTTTTTTTTTTTTCAAAAATCAGACTTGACACCAGAGAGGCTGAATACCGCACTGAGTCAATGCGGTCTTAGCCTCTCTGGTCTCAACACTCTGTCTGATTTTGGATTTTTTTTTTCTTTTTTCCAAAATCAGACTTGACACCAGAGAGGCTGAATACTGCACTGAGTCAATGCGGTCTTAGCCTCTCTGGTGTCAACACTCTGTCTGATTTTGGATTTTTTTTTTTTTTTTTCCAAAATCAGACTTGACACCATAGAGGCTGAATACCGCACTGAGTCAATGCGGTCTTAGCCTCTCTGGTGTCAACACTCTGTCTGATTTTGGATTTTTTTTTTTTTTCCAAAATCAGACTTGACACCAGAGAGGCTGAATACTGCACTGAGTCAATGCGGTCTTACCCTCTCTGGTGTCAACACTCTGTCTGATTTTGGATTTTTTTTTTTTTTTTTCCAAAATCAGACTTGACACCAGAGAGGCTGAATACCGCACTGAGTCAATGCGGTCTTAGCCTCTCTGGTGTCAACACTCTGTCTGATTTTGGATTTTTTTTTTTTTTTTTCCAAAATCAGACTTGACACCAGAGAGGCTGAATACCGCACTGAGTCAATGCGGTCTTAGCCTCTCTGGTCTCAACACTCTGTCTGATTTTGGATTTTTTTTTTCTTTTTTCCAAAATCAGACTTGACACCAGAGAGGCTGAATACCGCACTGAGTCAATGCGGTCTTAGCCTCTCTGGTGTCAACACTCTGTCTGATTTTGGATTTTTTTTTTTTTTTTTCCAAAATCAGACTTGAAACCATAGAGGCTGAATACCGCACTGAGTCAATGCGGTCTTAGCCTCTCTGGTGTCAACACTCTGTCTGATTTTGGATTTTTTTTTTTTTTTCCAAAATCAGACTTGACACCAGAGAGGCTGAATACTGCACTGAGTCAATGCGGTCTTAGCCTCTCTGGTGTCAACACTCTGTCTGATTTTGGATTTTTTTTTTTTTTTTTCCAAAATCAGACTTGACACCAGAGAGGCTGAATACCGCACTGAGTCAATGCGGTCTTAGCCTCTCTGGTCTCAACACTCTGTCTGATTTTGGATTTTTTTTTTTTTTTCCAAAATCAGACTTGACACCAGAGAGGCTGAATACTGCACTGAGTCAATGCGGTCTTAGCCTCTCTGGTGTCAACACTCTGTCTGATTTTGGATTTTTTTTTTTTTTTTTCAAAAATCAGACTTGACACCAGAGAGGCTGAATACCGCACTGAGTCAATGCGGTCTTAGCCTCTCTGGTGTCAACACTCTGCCTGATTTTGGATTTTTTTTTTTTTTTTTCAAAAATCAGACTTGACACCAGAGAGGCTGAATACCGCACTGAGTCAATGCGGTCTTAGCCTCTCTGGTCTCAACACTCTGTCTGATTTTGGATTTTTTTTTTTTTTTTCAAAAATCAGACTTGACACCAGAGAGGCTGAATACCGCACTGAGTCAATGCGGTCTTAGCCTCTCTGGTGTCAACACTCTGCCTGATTTTGGATTTTTTTTTTTTTTTTTCAAAAATCAGACTTGACACCAGAGAGGCTGAATACCGCACTGAGTCAATGCGGTCTTAGCCTCTCTGGTCTCAACACTCTGTCTGATTTTGGATTTTTTTTTTTTTTTTTTCCAAAATCAGACTTGACACCAGAGAGGCTGAATACTGCACTGAGTCAATGCGGTCTTAGCCTCTCTGGTGTCAACACTCTGTCTGATTTTTGATTTTTTTTTTTTTTTTTTTTTTCAAAATCAGACTTGACACCATAGAGGCTGAATACCGCACTGAGTCAATGCGGTCTTAGCCTCTCTGGTGTCAACACTCTGTCTGATTTTGGATTTTTTTTTTTTTTCCAAAATCAGACTTGACACCAGAGAGGCTGAATACTGCACTGAGTCAATGCGGTCTTAGCCTCTCTGGTGTCAACACTCTGTCTGATTTTGGATTTTTTTTTTTTTTTTTTTCCAAAATCAGACTTGACACCAGAGAGGCTGAATACCGCACTGAGTCAATGCGGTCTTAGCCTCTCTGGTCTCAACACTCTGTCTGATTTTGGATTTTTTTTTTTTTTTCCAAAATCAGACTTGACACCAGAGAGGCTGAATACCGCACTGAGTCAATGCGGTCTTAGCCTCTCTGGTGTCAAGTCTGATTTTGGAAAAAAAAAAAAAAAAAAATCCAAAATCAGACAGAGTGTTGAGACCAGAGAGGCTAAGACCGCATTGACTCAGTGCGGTATTCAGCCTCTCTGGTGTCAAGTCTGATTTTTGAAAAAAAAAAAAAAAATCCAAAATCAGACAGAGTGTTGACACCAGAGAGGCTAAGACCGCATTGACTCAGTGCGGTATTCAGCCTCTCTGGTGTCAAGTCTGATTTTGGAAAAAAAAAAAAAAAAATCCAAAATCAGACAGAGTGTTGAGACCAGAGAGGCTAAGACCGCATTGACTCAGTGCGGTATTCAGCCTCTCTGGTGTCAAGTCTGATTTTGGAAAAAAAAAAAAAAAAAATCCAAAATCAGACAGAGTGTTGACACCAGAGAGGCTAAGACCGCATTGACTCAGTGCGGTATTCAGCCTCTCTGGTGTCAAGTCTGATTTTGGAAAAAAAAAAAAAATCCAAAATCAGACAGAGTGTTGAGACCAGAGAGGCTAAGACCGCATTGACTCAGTGCGGTATTCAGCCTCTCTGGTGTCAAGTCTGATTTTGGAAAAAAAAAAAAAAAAATCCAAAATCAGACAGAGTGTTGAGACCAGAGAGGCTAAGACCGCATTGACTCAGTGCGGTATTCAGCCTCTCTGGTGTCAAGTCTGATTTTGGAAAAAAAAAAAAAAATCCAAAATCAGACAGAGTGTTGAGACCAGAGAGGCTAAGACCGCATTGACTCAGTGCGGTATTCAGCCTCTCTGGTGTCAAGTCTGATTTTTGAAAAAAAAAAAAAAAAATCCAAAATCAGACAGAGTGTTGACACCAGAGAGGCTAAGACCGCATTGACTCAGTGCGGTATTCAGCCTCTCTGGTGTCAAGTCTGATTTTGGAAAAAAAAAAAAAAATCCAAAATCAGACAGAGTGTTGAGACCAGAGAGGCTAAGACCGCATTGACTCAGTGCGGTATTCAGCCTCTCTGGTGTCAAGTCTGATTTTGGAAAAAAAAAAAAAAATCCAAAATCAGACAGAGTGTTGACACCAGAGAGGCTAAGACCGCATTGACTCAGTGCGGTATTCAGCCTCTATGGTTTCAAGTCTGATTTTGGAAAAAAAAAAAAAAAAATCCAAAATCAGACAGAGTGTTGACACCAGAGAGGCTAAGACCGCATTGACTCAGTGCAGTATTCAGCCTCTCTGGTGTCAAGTCTGATTTTGGAAAAAAAAAAAAAATCCAAAATCAGACAGAGTGTTGACACCAGAGAGGCTAAGACCGCATTGACTCAGTGCGGTATTCAGCCTCTATGGTGTCAAGTCTGATTTTGGAAAAAAAAAAAAAAAAATCCAAAATCAGACAGAGTGTTGAGACCAGAGAGGCTAAGACCGCATTGACTCAGTGCGGTATTCAGCCTCTCTGGTGTCAAGTCTGATTTTTGAAAAAAAAAAAAAAAATCCAAAATCAGACAGAGTGTTGACACCAGAGAGGCTAAGACCGCATTGACTCAGTGCGGTACTCAGCCTCTCTGGTGTCAAGTCTGATTTTGGAAAAAAAAAAAAAAAAATCCAAAATCAGACAGAGTGTTGAGACCAGAGAGGCTAAGACCGCATTGACTCAGTGCGGTATTCAGCCTCTCTGGTGTCAAGTCTGATTTTGGAAAAAAAAAAAAAAAAATCCAAAATCAGACAGAGTGTTGACACCAGAGAGGCTAAGACCGCATTGACTCAGTGCGGTATTCAGCCTCTCTGGTGTCAAGTCTGATTTTGGAAAAAAAAAAAAAAATCCAAAATCAGACAGAGTGTTGAGACCAGAGAGGCTAAGACCGCATTGACTCAGTGCGGTATTCAGCCTCTCTGGTGTCAAGTCTGATTTTGGAAAAAAAAAAAAAAAAATCCAAAATCAGACAGAGTGCTGAGACCAGAGAGGCTAAGACCGCATTGACTCAGTGCGGTATTCAGCCTCTCTGGTGTCAAGTCTGATTTTGGAAAAAAAAAAAAAAAAATCCAAAATCAGACAGAGTGTTGACACCAGAGAGGCTAAGACCGCATTGACTCAGTGCGGTATTCAGCCTCTCTGGTGTCAAGTCTGATTTTGGAAAAAAGAAAAAAAAAATCCAAAATCAGACAGAGTGTTGAGACCAGAGAGGCTAAGACCGCATTGACTCAGTGCGGTATTCAGCCTCTCTGGTGTCAAGTCTGATTTTTGAAAAAAAAAAAAAAAAATCCAAAATCAGACAGAGTGTTGACACCAGAGAGGCTAAGACCGCATTGACTCAGTGCGGTATTCAGCCTCTCTGGTGTCAAGTCTGATTTTGGAAAAAAAAAAAAAAATCCAAAATCAGACAGAGTGTTGAGACCAGAGAGGCTAAGACCGCATTGACTCAGTGCGGTATTCAGCCTCTCTGGTGTCAAGTCTGATTTTGGAAAAAAAAAAAAAAAAATCCAAAATCAGACAGAGTGTTGACACCAGAGAGGCTAAGACCGCATTGACTCAGGGCAGTATTCAGCCTCTCTGGTGTCAAGTCTGATTTTGGAAAAAAAAAAAAAAATCCAAAATCAGACAGAGTGTTGACACCAGAGAGGCTAAGACCGCATTGACTCAGTGCGGTATTCAGCCTCTATGGTTTCAAGTCTGATTTTGGAAAAAAAAAAAAAAAAATCCAAAATCAGACAGAGTGTTGACACCAGAGAGGCTAAGACCGCATTGACTCAGTGCGGTATTCAGCCTCTCTGGTGTCAAGTCTGATTTTGGAAAAAAGAAAAAAAAAATCCAAAATCAGACAGAGTGTTGAGACCAGAGAGGCTAAGACCGCATTGACTCAGTGCGGTATTCAGCCTCTCTGGTGTCAAGTCTGATTTTGGAAAAAAAAAAAAAAAAATCCAAAATCAGACAGAGTGTTGACACCAGAGAGGCTAAGACCGCATTGACTCAGTGCGGTATTCAGCCTCTCTGGTGTCAAGTCTGATTTTAAGAAAAAAAAAAAAAAAATCCAAAATCAGACAGAGTGTTGACACCAGAGAGGCTAAGACCGCATTGACTCAGTGCAGTATTCAGCCTCTCTGGTGTCAAGTCTGATTTTGGAAAAAAAAAAAAAATCCAAAATCAGACAGAGTGTTGACACCAGAGAGGCTAAGACCGCATTGACTCAGTGCGGTATTCAGCCTCTCTGGTGTCAAGTCTGATTTTTGAAAAAAAAAAAAAAAAATCCAAAATCAGGCAGAGTGTTGACACCAGAGAGGCTAAGACCGCATTGACTCAGTGCGGTATTCAGCCTATCTGGTGTCAAGTCTGATTTTGGAAAAAAAAAAAAAAAAATCCAAAATCAGACAGAGTGTTGAGACCAGAGAGGCTAAGACCGCATTGACTCAGTGCGGTATTCAGCCTCTCTGGTGTCAAGTCTGATTTTGGAAAAAAAAAAAAAAAAATCCAAAATCAGACAGAGTGTTGACACCAGAGAGGCTAAGACTGCATTGACTCAGTGCGGTATTCAGCCTCTCTGGTGTCAAGTCTGATTTTGGAAAAAAGAAAAAAAAAATCCAAAATCAGACAGAGTGTTGACACCAGAGAGGCTAAGACCGCATTGACTCAGTGCGGTATTCAGCCTCTCTGGTGTCAAGTCTGATTTTGGAAAAAAAAAAAAAAAAATCCAAAATCAGACAGTGTTGACACCAGAGAGGCTAAGACCGCATTGACTCAGTGCGGTATTCAGCCTCTATGGTTTCAAGTCTGATTTTGGAAAAAAAAAAAAAAAAAATCCAAAATCAGACAGAGTGTTGACACCAGAGAGGCTAAGACCGCATTGACTCAGTGCGGTATTCAGCCTCTCTGGTGTCAAGTCTGATTTTGGAAAAAAGAAAAAAAAAATCCAAAATCAGACAGAGTGTTGAGACCAGAGAGGCTAAGACCGCATTGACTCAGTGCGGTATTCAGCCTCTATGGTGTCAAGTCTGATTTTGGAAAAAAAAAAAAAAAAAATCCAAAATCAGACAGAGTGTTGACACCAGAGAGGCTAAGACCGCATTGACTCAGTGCGGTATTCAGCCTCTCTGGTGTCAAGTCTGATTTTGAAAAAAAAAAAAAAAAAAATCCAAAATCAGACAGAGTGTTGACACCAGAGAGGCTAAGACCGCATTGACTCAGTGCAGTATTCAGCCTCTCTGGTGTCAAGTCTGAGTTTGGAAAAAAAAAAAAAATCCAAAATCAGACAGAGTGTTGACACCAGAGAGGCTAAGACCGCATTGACTCAGTGCAGTATTCAGCCTCTCTGGTGTCAAGTCTGATTTTGGAAAAAAAAAAAAAATCCAAAATCAGACAGAGTGTTGACACCAGAGAGGCTAAGACCGCATTGACTCAGTGCGGTATTCAGCCTCTCTGGTGTCAAGTCTGATTTTTGAAAAAAAAAAAAAAAAATCCAAAATCAGGCAGAGTGTTGACACCAGAGAGGCTAAGACCGCATTGACTCAGTGCGGTATTCAGCCTATCTGGTGTCAAGTCTGATTTTGGAAAAAAAAAAAAAAAAATCCAAAATCAGACAGAGTGTTGAGACCAGAGAGGCTAAGACCGCATTGACTCAGTGCGGTATTCAGCCTCTCTGGTGTCAAGTCTGATTTTGGAAAAAAAAAAAAAAAAATCCAAAATCAGACAGAGTGTTGACACCAGAGAGGCTAAGACTGCATTGACTCAGTGCGGTATTCAGCCTCTCTGGTGTCAAGTCTGATTTTGGAAAAAAGAAAAAAAAAATCCAAAATCAGACAGAGTGTTGACACCAGAGAGGCTAAGACCGCATTGACTCAGTGCGGTATTCAGCCTCTCTGGTGTCAAGTCTGATTTTTGAAAAAAAAAAAAAAAAATCCAAAATCAGACAGTGTTGACACCAGAGAGGCTAAGACCGCATTGACTCAGTGCGGTATTCAGCCTCTATGGTTTCAAGTCTGATTTTGGAAAAAAAAAAAAAAAAAATCCAAAATCAGACAGAGTGTTGACACCAGAGAGGCTAAGACCGCATTGACTCAGTGCGGTATTCAGCCTCTCTGGTGTCAAGTCTGATTTTGGAAAAAAGAAAAAAAAAATCCAAAATCAGACAGAGTGTTGAGACCAGAGAGGCTAAGACCGCATTGACTCAGTGCGGTATTCAGCCTCTATGGTGTCAAGTCTGATTTTGGAAAAAAAAAAAAAAAAAATCCAAAATCAGACAGAGTGTTGACACCAGAGAGGCTAAGACCGCATTGACTCAGTGCGGTATTCAGCCTCTCTGGTGTCAAGTCTGATTTTGAAAAAAAAAAAAAAAAAAATCCAAAATCAGACAGAGTGTTGACACCAGAGAGGCTAAGACCGCATTGACTCAGTGCAGTATTCAGCCTCTCTGGTGTCAAGTCTGAGTTTGGAAAAAAAAAAAAAATCCAAAATCAGACAGAGTGTTGACACCAGAGAGGCTAAGACCGCATTGACTCAGTGCGGTATTCAGCCTCTATGGTGTCAAGTCTGATTTTGGAAAAAAAAAAAAAAAAAATCCAAAATCAGACAGAGTGTTGACACCAGAGAGGCTAAGACCGCATTGACTCAGTGCAGTATTCAGCCTCTCTGGTGTCAAGTCTGATTTTGGAAAAAAGAAAAAAAAAATCCAAAATCAGACAGAGTGTTGAGACCAGAGAGGCTAAGACCGCATTGACTCAGTGCGGTATTCAGCCTCTCTGGTGTCAAGTCTGATTTTTGAAAAAAAAAAAAAAAAATCCAAAATCAGGCAGAGTGTTGACACCAGAGAGGCTAAGACCGCATTGACTCAGTGCGGTATTCAGCCTCTCTGGTGTCAAGTCTGATTTTGGAAAAAAAAAAAAAAAAATCCAAAATCAGACAGTGTTGACACCAGAGAGGCTAAGACCGCATTGACTCAGTGCGGTATTCAGCCTCTATGGTTTCAAGTCTGATTTTGGAAAAAAAAAAAAAAAAAATCCAAAATCAGACAGAGTGTTTACACCAGAGAGGCTAAGACCGCATTGACTCAGTGCGGTATTCAGCCTCTCTGGTGTCAAGTCTGATTTTGGAAAAAAGAAAAAAAAAATCCAAAATCAGACAGAGTGTTGAGACCAGAGAGGCTAAGACCGCATTGACTCAGTGCGGTATTCAGCCTCTCTGGTGTCAAGTCTGATTTTGAAAAAAAAAAAAAAAAAAATCCAAAATCAGACAGAGTGTTGACACCAGAGAGGCTAAGACCGCATTGACTCAGTGCAGTATTCAGCCTCTCTGGTGTCAAGTCTGATTTTGGAAAAAAAAAAAAAATCCAAAATCAGACAGAGTGTTGACACCAGAGAGGCTAAGACCGCATTGACTCAGTGCGGTATTCAGCCTCTATGGTGTCAAGTCTGATTTTGGAAAAAAAAAAAAAAAAAATCCAAAATCAGACAGAGTGTTGACACCAGAGAGGCTAAGACCGCATTGACTCAGTGCAGTATTCAGCCTCTCTGGTGTCAAGTCTGATTTTGGAAAAAAGAAAAAAAAAATCCAAAATCAGACAGAGTGTTGAGACCAGAGAGGCTAAGACCGCATTGACTCAGTGCGGTATTCAGCCTCTCTGGTGTCAAGTCTGATTTTTGAAAAAAAAAAAAAAAAATCCAAAATCAGGCAGAGTGTTGACACCAGAGAGGCTAAGACCGCATTGACTCAGTGCGGTATTCAGCCTCTCTGGTGTCAAGTCTGATTTTGGAAAAAAAAAAAAAAAAATCCAAAATCAGACAGTGTTGACACCAGAGAGGCTAAGACCGCATTGACTCAGTGCGGTATTCAGCCTCTATGGTTTCAAGTCTGATTTTGGAAAAAAAAAAAAAAAAAATCCAAAATCAGACAGAGTGTTGACACCAGAGAGGCTAAGACCGCATTGACTCAGTGCGGTATTCAGCCTCTCTGGTGTCAAGTCTGATTTTGGAAAAAAGAAAAAAAAAATCCAAAATCAGACAGAGTGTTGAGACCAGAGAGGCTAAGACCGCATTGACTCAGTGCGGTATTCAGCCTCTATGGTGTCAAGTCTGATTTTGGAAAAAAAAAAAAAAAAAATCCAAAATCAGACAGAGTGTTGACACCAGAGAGGCTAAGACCGCATTGACTCAGTGCGGTATTCAGCCTCTCTGGTGTCAAGTCTGATTTTGAAAAAAAAAAAAAAAAAAATCCAAAATCAGACAGAGTGTTGACACCAGAGAGGCTAAGACCGCATTGACTCAGTGCAGTATTCAGCCTCTCTGGTGTCAAGTCTGATTTTGGAAAAAAAAAAAAAATCCAAAATCAGACAGAGTGTTGACACCAGAGAGGCTAAGACCGCATTGACTCAGTGCGGTATTCAGCCTCTATGGTGTCAAGTCTGATTTTGGAAAAAAAAAAAAAAAAAATCCAAAATCAGACAGAGTGTTGACACCAGAGAGGCTAAGACCGCATTGACTCAGTGCAGTATTCAGCCTCTCTGGTGTCAAGTCTGATTTTGGAAAAAAGAAAAAAAAAATCCAAAATCAGACAGAGTGTTGAGACCAGAGAGGCTAAGACCGCATTGACTCAGTGCGGTATTCAGCCTCTCTGGTGTCAAGTCTGATTTTTGAAAAAAAAAAAAAAAAATCCAAAATCAGGCAGAGTGTTGACACCAGAGAGGCTAAGACCGCATTGACTCAGTGCGGTATTCAGCCTCTCTGGTGTCAAGTCTGATTTTGGAAAAAAAAAAAAAAAAATCCAAAATCAGACAGAGTGTTGAGACCAGAGAGGCTAAGACCGCATTGACTCAGTGCGGTATTCAGCCTCTCTGGTGTCAAGTCTGATTTTGGAAAAAAAAAAAAAAAAATCCAAAATCAGACAGAGTGTTGACACCAGAGAGGCTAAGACTGCATTGACTCAGTGCGGTATTCAGCCTCTCTGGTGTCAAGTCTGATTTTGGAAAAAAGAAAAAAAAAATCCAAAATCAGACAGAGTGTTGACACCAGAGAGGCTAAGACCGCATTGACTCAGTGCGGTATTCAGCCTCTCTGGTGTCAAGTCTGATTTTGGAAAAAAAAAAAAAAAAATCCAAAATCAGACAGTGTTGACACCAGAGAGGCTAAGACCGCATTGACTCAGTGCGGTATTCAGCCTCTATGGTTTCAAGTCTGATTTTGGAAAAAAAAAAAAAAAAAATCCAAAATCAGACAGAGTGTTGACACCAGAGAGGCTAAGACCGCATTGACTCAGTGCGGTATTCAGCCTCTCTGGTGTCAAGTCTGATTTTGGAAAAAAGAAAAAAAAAATCCAAAATCAGACAGAGTGTTGAGACCAGAGAGGCTAAGACCGCATTGACTCAGTGCGGTATTCAGCCTCTATGGTGTCAAGTCTGATTTTAGAAAAAAAAAAAAAAAAAATCCAAAATCAGACAGAGTGTTGACACCAGAGAGGCTAAGACCGCATTGACTCAGTGCAGTATTCAGCCTCTCTGGTGTCAAGTCTGATTTTGGAAAAAAGAAAAAAAAAATCCAAAATCAGACAGAGTGTTGAGACCAGAGAGGCTAAGACCGCATTGACTCAGTGCGGTATTCAGCCTCTCTGGTGTCAAGTCTGATTTTGGAAAAAAAAAAAAAAAAATCCAAAATCAGACAGAGTGTTGAGACCAGAGAGGCTAAGACCGCATTGACTCAGTGCGGTATTCAGCCTCTCTGGTGTCAAGTCTGATTTTGGAAAAAAGAAAAAAAAAATCCAAAATCAGACAGAGTGTTGAGACCAGAGAGGCTAAGACCGCATTGACTCAGTGCGGTATTCAGCCTCTCTGGTGTCAAGTCTGATTTTTGAAAAAAAAAAAAAATAATCCAAAATCAGGCAGAGTGTTGACACCAGAGAGGCTAAGACCGCATTGACTCAGTGCAGTATTCAGCCTCTCTGGTGTCAAGTCTGATTTTGGAAAAAAAAAAAAAAAAATCCAAAATCAGACAGAGTGTTGAGACCAGAGAGGCTAAGACCGCATTGACTCAGTGCGGTATTCAGCCTCTCTGGTGTCAAGTCTGATTTTGGAAAAAAAAAAAAAAAATCCAAAATCAGACAGAGTGTTGACACCAGAGAGGCTAAGACCGCATTGACTCAGTGCGGTATTCAGCCTCTCTGGTGTCAAGTCTGATTTTGGAAAAAAAAAAAAAAAAATCCAAAATCAGACAGAGTGTTGACACCAGAGAGGCTAAGACCGCATTGACTCAGTGCAGTATTCAGCCTCTCTGGTGTCAAGTCTGATTTTGGAAAAAAAAAAAAAAATCCAAAATCAGACAGAGTGTTGACACCAGAGAGGCTAAGACCGCATTGACTCAGTGCGGTATTCAGCCTCTATGGTGTCAAGTCTGATTTTGGAAAAAAAAAAAAAAAAAATCCAAAATCAGACAGAGTGTTGACACCAGAGAGGCTAAGACCGCATTGACTCAGTGCAGTATTCAGCCTCTCTGGTGTCAAGTCTGATTTTGGAAAAAAGAAAAAAAAAATCAAAAATCAGACAGAGTGTTGAGACCAGAGAGGCTAAGACCGCATTGACTCAGTGCGGTATTCAGCCTCTCTGGTGTCAAGTCTGATTTTTGAAAAAAAAAAATAATAATCCAAAATCAGGCAGAGTGTTGACACCAGAGAGGCTAAGACCGCATTGACTCAGTGCAGTATTCAGCCTCTCTGGTGTCAAGTCTGATTTTGGAAAAAAAAAAAAAAAAATCCAAAATCAGACAGAGTGTTGAGACCAGAGAGGCTAAGACCGCATTGACTCAGTGCGGTATTCAGCCTCTCTGGTGTCAAGTCTGATTTTGGAAAAAAAAAAAAAAAAATCCAAAATCAGACAGAGTGTTGACACCAGAGAGGCTAAGACCGCATTGACTCAGTGCGGTATTCAGCCTCTATGGTGTCAAGTCTGATTTTGGAAAAAAAAAAAAAAAAATCCAAAATCAGACAGAGTGTTGACACCAGAGAGGCTAAGACAGCATTGACTCAGTGCGGTATTCAGCCTCTCTGGTGTCAAGTCTGATTTTGGAAAAAAAAAAAAAAAAATCCAAAATCAGACAGAGTGTTGAGACCAGAGAGGCTAAGACCGCATTGACTCAGTGCGGTATTCAGCCTCTCTGGTGTCAAGTCTGATTTTTGAAAAAAAAAAAAAAAATCCAAAATCAGACAGAGTGTTGACACCAGAGAGGCTAAGACCGCATTGACTCAGTGCGGTACTCAGCCTCTCTGGTGTCAAGTCTGATTTTGGAAAAAAAAAAAAAAAAATCCAAAATCAGACAGAGTGTTGACACCAGAGAGGCTAAGACTGCATTGACTCAGTGCGGTATTCAGCCTCTCTGGTGTCAAGTCTGATTTTGGAAAAAAGAAAAAAAAAATCCAAAATCAGACAGAGTGTTGACACCAGAGAGGCTAAGACCGCATTGACTCAGTGCGGTATTCAGCCTCTCTGGTGTCAAGTCTGATTTTGGAAAAAAAAAAAAAAAAATCCAAAATCAGACAGTGTTGACACCAGAGAGGCTAAGACCGCATTGACTCAGTGCGGTATTCAGCCTCTATGGTTTCAAGTCTGATTTTGGAAAAAAAAAAAAAAAAAATCCAAAATCAGACAGAGTGTTGACACCAGAGAGGCTAAGACCGCATTGACTCAGTGCGGTATTCAGCCTCTCTGGTGTCAAGTCTGATTTTGGAAAAAAGAAAAAAAAAATCCAAAATCAGACAGAGTGTTGAGACCAGAGAGGCTAAGACCGCATTGACTCAGTGCGGTATTCAGCCTCTATGGTGTCAAGTCTGATTTTAGAAAAAAAAAAAAAAAAAATCCAAAATCAGACAGAGTGTTGACACCAGAGAGGCTAAGACCGCATTGACTCAGTGCAGTATTCAGCCTCTCTGGTGTCAAGTCTGATTTTGGAAAAAAGAAAAAAAAAATCCAAAATCAGACAGAGTGTTGAGACCAGAGAGGCTAAGACCGCATTGACTCAGTGCGGTATTCAGCCTC
The DNA here is from genome assembly GCF_964638095.1 of Poromitra crassiceps. Classification (NCBI taxonomy): domain Eukaryota; kingdom Metazoa; phylum Chordata; class Actinopteri; order Beryciformes; family Melamphaidae; genus Poromitra; species Poromitra crassiceps. The sequence continues at coordinate 165,162 of NW_028152033.1, forward strand.
TCTGGTGTCAAGTCTGATTTTGGAAAAAAAAAAAAAAAAATCCAAAATCAGACAGAGTGTTGAGACCAGAGAGGCTAAGACCGCATTGACTCAGTGCGGTATTCAGCCTCTCTGGTGTCAAGTCTGATTTTGGAAAAAAAAAAAAAAAATCCAAAATCAGACAGAGTGTTGACACCAGAGAGGCTAAGACCGCATTGACTCAGTGCGGTATTCAGCCTCTATGGTGTCAAGTCTGATTTTGGAAAAAAAAAAAAAAAATCCAAAATCAGACAGAGTGTTGAGACCAGAGAGGCTAAGACCGCATTGACTCAGTGCGGTATTCAGCCTCTCTGGTGTCAAGTCTGATTTTTGAAAAAAAAAAAAAAAAATCCAAAATCAGGCAGAGTGTTGACACCAGAGAGGGTAAGACCGCATTGACTCAGTGCGGTATTCAGCCTCTCTGGTGTCAAGTCTGATTTTGGAAAAAAAAAAAAAAAATCCAAAATCAGACAGAGTGTTGAGACCAGAGAGGCTAAGACCGCATTGACTCAGTGCGGTATTCAGCCTCTCTGGTGTCAAGTCTGATTTTGGAAAAAAAAAAAAAAAAATCCAAAATCAGACAGAGTGTTGACACCAGAGAGGCTAAGACTGCATTGACTCAGTGCGGTATTCAGCCTCTATGGTGTCAAGTCTGATTTTGGAAAAAAAAAAAAAAAAAATCCAAAATCAGACAGAGTGTTGACACCAGAGAGGCTAAGACCGCATTGACTCAGTGCGGTATTCAGCCTCTATGGTGTCAAGTCTGATTTTGGAAAAAAAAAAAAAAAAATCCAAAATCAGGCAGAGTGTTGACACCAGAGAGGGTAAGACCGCATTGACTCAGTGCGGTATTCAGCCTCTCTGGTGTCAAGTCTGATTTTGGAAAAAAAAAAAAAAAATCCAAAATCAGACAGAGTGTTGAGACCAGAGAGGCTAAGACCGCATTGACTCAGTGCGGTATTCAGCCTCTCTGGTGTCAAGTCTGATTTTGGAAAAAAAAAAAAAAAATCCAAAATCAGACAGAGTGTTGACACCAGAGAGGCTAAGACCGCATTGACTCAGTGCGGTATTCAGCCTCTATGGTGTCAAGTCTGATTTTGGAAAAAAAAAAAAAAAAAATCCAAAATCAGACAGAGTGTTGACACCAGAGAGGCTAAGACCGCATTGACTCAGTGCGGTATTCAGCCTCTATGGTGTCAAGTCTGATTTTGGAAAAAAAAAAAAAAAAATCCAAAATCAGACAGAGTGTTGAGACCAGAGAGGCTAAGACCGCATTGACTCAGTGCGGTATTCAGCCTCTCTGGTGTCAAGTCTGATTTTGGAAAAAAAAAAAAAAAAATCCAAAATCAGACAGAGTGTTGACACCAGAGAGGCTAAGACCGCATTGACTCAGTGCGGTATTCAGCCTCTCTGGTGTCAAGTCTGATTTTGGAAAAAAAAAAAAAAAATCCAAAATCAGACAGAGTGTTGAGACCAGAGAGGCTAAGACCGCATTGACTCAGTGCGGTATTCAGCCTCTCTGGTGTCAAGTCTGATTTTGGAAAAAAAAAAAAAAAAATCCAAAATCAGACAGAGTGTTGACACCAGAGAGGCTAAGACCGCATTGACTCAGTGCAGTATTCAGCCTCTCTGGTGTCAAGTCTGATTTTGGAAAAAAAAAAAAATCCAAAATCAGACAGAGTGTTGACACCAGAGAGGCTAAGACCGCATTGACTCAGTGCGGTATTCAGCCTCTATGGTTTCAAGTCTGATTTTGGAAAAAAAAAAAAAAAATCCAAAATCAGACAGAGTGTTGACACCAGAGAGGCTAAGACCGCATTGACTCAGTGCGGTATTCAGCCTCTCTGGTGTCAAGTCTGATTTTGGAAAAAAGAAAAAAAAAATCCAAAATCAGACAGAGTGTTGAGACCAGAGAGGCTAAGACCGCATTGACTCAGTGCGGTATTCAGCCTCTCTGGTGTCAAGTCTGATTTTGGGAAAAAAAAAAAAAAAAATCCAAAATCAGAGAGAGTGTTGACACCAGAGAGGCTAAGACCGCATTGACTCAGTGCGGTATTCAGCCTCTCTGGTGTCAAGTCTGATTTTGGAAAAAAAAAAAAAAATCCAAAATCAGACAGAGTGTTGAGACCAGAGAGGCTAAGACCGCATTGACTCAGTGCGGTATTCAGCCTCTCTGGTGTCAAGTCTGATTTTTGAAAAAAAAAAAAAAAAATCCAAAATCAGGCAGAGTGTTGACACCAGAGAGGCTAAGACCGCATTGACTCAGTGCGGTATTCAGCCTCTATGGTGTCAAGTCTGATTTTGGAAAAAAAAAAAAAAAAATCCAAAATCAGACAGAGTGTTGAGACCAGAGAGGCTAAGACCGCATTGACTCAGTGCGGTATTCAGCCTCTCTGGTGTCAAGTCTGATTTTGGAAAAAAAAAAAAAAAAATCCAAAATCAGACAGAGTGTTGACACCAGAGAGGCTAAGACCGCATTGACTCAGTGCGGTATTCAGCCTCTCTGGTGTCAAGTCTGATTTTGGAAAAAAAAAAAAAAATCCAAAATCAGACAGAGTGTTGAGACCAGAGAGGCTAAGACCGCATTGACTCAGTGCGGTATTCAGCCTCTCTGGTGTCAAGTCTGATTTTGGAAAAAAAAATAAATAAATCCAAAATCAGACAGAGTGTTGACACCAGAGAGGCTAAGACCGCATTGACTCAGTGCAGTATTCAGCCTCTCTGGTGTCAAGTCTGATTTTGGAAAAAAAAAAAAAATCCAAAATCAGACAGAGTGTTGACACCAGAGAGGCTAAGACCGCATTGACTCAGTGCGGTATTCAGCCTCTATGGTTTCAAGTCTGATTTTGGAAAAAAAAAAAAAAAATCCAAAATCAGACAGAGTGTTGACACCAGAGAGGCTAAGACCGCATTGACTCAGTGCGGTATTCAGCCTCTCTGGTGTCAAGTCTGATTTTGGAAAAAAGAAAAAAAAAATCCAAAATCAGACAGAGTGTTGAGACCAGAGAGGCTAAGACCGCATTGACTCAGTGCGGTATTCAGCCTCTCTGGTGTCAAGTCTGATTTTGGGAAAAAAAAAAAAAAAATCCAAAATCAGACAGAGTGTTGACACCAGAGAGGCTAAGACCGCATTGACTCAGTGCGGTATTCAGCCTCTCTGGTGTCAAGTCTGATTTTGGAAAAAAAAAAAAAAATCCAAAATCAGACAGAGTGTTGAGACCAGAGAGGCTAAGACCGCATTGACTCAGTGCGGTATTCAGCCTCTCTGGTGTCAAGTCTGATTTTTGAAAAAAAAAAAAAAAAATCCAAAATCAGGCAGAGTGTTGACACCAGAGAGGCTAAGACCGCATTGACTCAGTGCGGTATTCAGCCTCTCTGGTGTCAAGTCTGATTTTGGAAAAAAAAAAAAAAAAATCCAAAATCAGACAGAGTGTTGAGACCAGAGAGGCTAAGACCGCATTGACTCAGTGCGGTATTCAGCCTCTCTGGTGTCAAGTCTGATTTTGGAAAAAAAAAAAAAAAATCCAAAATCAGACAGAGTGTTGACACCAGAGAGGCTAAGACCGCATTGACTCAGTGCGGTATTCAGCCTCTCTGGTGTCAAGTCTGATTTTGGGAAAAAAAAAAAAAAAATCCAAAATCAGACAGAGTGTTGACACCAGAGAGGCTAAGACCGCATTGACTCAGTGCGGTATTCAGCCTCTCTGGTGTCAAGTCTGATTTTGGAAAAAAAAAAAAAAATCCAAAATCAGACAGAGTGTTGAGACCAGAGAGGCTAAGACCGCATTGACTCAGTGTGGTATTCAGCCTATCTGGTGTCAAGTCTGATTTTTGAAAAAAAAAAAAAAAAATCCAAAATCAGGCAGAGTGTTGACACCAGAGAGGCTAAGACCGCATTGACTCAGTGCGGTATTCAGCCTCTCTGGTGTCAAGTCTGATTTTGGAAAAAAAAAAAAAAAAAAAAAAAAAATCAGACAGAGTGTTGACACCAGAGAGGCTAAGACCGCATTGACTCAGTGCGGTATTCAGCCTCTCTGGTGTCAAGTCTGATTTTGGAAAAAAAAAAAAAAAAAATCCAAAATCAGACAGAGTGTTGACACCAGAGAGGCTAAGACCGCATTGACTCAGTGCGGTATTCAGCCTCTCTGGTGTCAAGTCTGATTTTGGAAAAAAAAAAAAAAAAATCCAAAATCAGAGAGAGTGTTGAGACCAGAGAGGCTAAGACCGCATTGACTCAGAGCGGTATTCAGCCTCTCTGGTGTCAAGTCTGATTTTGGAAAAAAAAAAAAAGAAATCCAAAATCAGACAGAGTGTTGAGACCAGAGAGGCTAAGACCGCATTGACTCAGTGCAGTATTCAGCCTCTCTGGTGTCAAGTCTGATTTTGGAAAAAAAAAAAAAATCCAAAATCAGACAGAGTGTTGACACCAGAGAGGCTAAGACCGCATTGACTCAGTGCGGTATTCAGCCTCTCTGGTGTCAAGTCTGATTTTGGAAAAAAAAAAAAAAAAAATCCAAAATCAGACAGAGTGTTGACACCAGAGAGGCTAAGACCGCATTGACTCAGTGCGGTATTCAGCCTCTCTGGTGTCAAGTCTGATTTTGGAAAAAAAAAAAAAAAAATCCAAAATCAGACAGAGTGTTGAGACCAGAGAGGCTAAGACCGCATTGACTCAGTGCGGTATTCAGCCTCTCTGGTGTCAAGTCTGATTTTGGAAAAAAAAAAAAAAAAATCCAAAATCAGACAGAGTGTTGACACCAGAGAGGCTAAGACCGCATTGACTCAGTGCGGTATTCAGCCTCTCTGGTGTCAAGTCTGATTTTGGAAAAAAAAAAAAAAATCCAAAATCAGACAGAGTGTTGAGACCAGAGAGGCTAAGACCGCATTGACTCAGTGCGGTATTCAGCCTCTCTGGTGTCAAGTCTGATTTTGGAAAAAAAAATAAATAAATCCAAAATCAGACAGAGTGTTGACACCAGAGAGGCTAAGACCGCATTGACTCAGTGCAGTATTCAGCCTCTCTGGTGTCAAGTCTGATTTTGGAAAAAAAAAAAAATCCAAAATCAGACAGAGTGTTGACACCAGAGAGGCTAAGACCGCATTGACTCAGTGCGGTATTCAGCCTCTATGGTTTCAAGTCTGATTTTGGAAAAAAAAAAAAAAAATCCAAAATCAGACAGAGTGTTGACACCAGAGAGGCTAAGACCGCATTGACTCAGTGCGGTATTCAGCCTCTCTGGTGTCAAGTCTGATTTTGGAAAAAAGAAAAAAAAAATCCAAAATCAGACAGAGTGTTGAGACCAGAGAGGCTAAGACCGCATTGACTCAGTGCGGTATTCAGCCTCTCTGGTGTCAAGTCTGATTTTGGGAAAAAAAAAAAAAAAATCCAAAATCAGACAGAGTGTTGACACCAGAGAGGCTAAGACCGCATTGACTCAGTGCGGTATTCAGCCTCTCTGGTGTCAAGTCTGATTTTGGAAAAAAAAAAAAAAATCCAAAATCAGACAGAGTGTTGAGACCAGAGAGGCTAAGACCGCATTGACTCAGTGCGGTATTCAGCCTCTCTGGTGTCAAGTCTGATTTTTGAAAAAAAAAAAAAAAAATCCAAAATCAGGCAGAGTGTTGACACCAGAGAGGCTAAGACCGCATTGACTCAGTGCGGTATTCAGCCTCTCTGGTGTCAAGTCTGATTTTGGAAAAAAAAAAAAAAAAATCCAAAATCAGACAGAGTGTTGAGACCAGAGAGGCTAAGACCGCATTGACTCAGTGCGGTATTCAGCCTCTCTGGTGTCAAGTCTGATTTTGGAAAAAAAAAAAAAAAATCCAAAATCAGACAGAGTGTTGACACCAGAGAGGCTAAGACCGCATTGACTCAGTGCGGTATTCAGCCTCTCTGGTGTCAAGTCTGATTTTGGGAAAAAAAAAAAAAAAATCCAAAATCAGACAGAGTGTTGACACCAGAGAGGCTAAGACCGCATTGACTCAGTGCGGTATTCAGCCTCTCTGGTGTCAAGTCTGATTTTGGAAAAAAAAAAAAAAATCCAAAATCAGACAGAGTGTTGAGACCAGAGAGGCTAAGACCGCATTGACTCAGTGTGGTATTCAGCCTATCTGGTGTCAAGTCTGATTTTTGAAAAAAAAAAAAAAAAATCCAAAATCAGGCAGAGTGTTGACACCAGAGAGGCTAAGACCGCATTGACTCAGTGCGGTATTCAGCCTCTCTGGTGTCAAGTCTGATTTTGGAAAAAAAAAAAAAAAAAATCCAAAATCAGACAGAGTGTTGACACCAGAGAGGCTAAGACCGCATTGACTCAGTGCGGTATTCAGCCTCTCTGGTGTCAAGTCTGATTTTGGAAAAAAAAAAAAAAAAATCCAAAATCAGAGAGAGTGTTGAGACCAGAGAGGCTAAGACCGCATTGACTCAGAGCGGTATTCAGCCTCTCTGGTGTCAAGTCTGATTTTGGAAAAAAAAAAAAAAAAATCCAAAATCAGACAGAGTGTTGAGACCAGAGAGGCTAAGACCGCATTGACTCAGTGCAGTATTCAGCCTCTCTGGTGTCAAGTCTGATTTTGGAAAAAAAAAAAAAATCCAAAATCAGACAGAGTGTTGACACCAGAGAGGCTAAGACCGCATTGACTCAGTGCGGTATTCAGCCTCTCTGGTGTCAAGTCTGATTTTGGAAAAAAAAAAAAAAAAAATCCAAAATCAGACAGAGTGTTGACACCAGAGAGGCTAAGACCGCATTGACTCAGTGCGGTATTCAGCCTCTCTGGTGTCAAGTCTGATTTTGGAAAAAAAAAAAAAAAAATCCAAAATCAGACAGAGTGTTGAGACCAGAGAGGCTAAGACCGCATTGACTCAGTGCGGTATTCAGCCTCTCTGGTGTCAAGTCTGATTTTGGAAAAAAAAAAAAAAAAAAATTAAAATCAGACAGAGTGTTGACACCAGAGAGGCTAAGACCGCATTGACTCAGTGCAGTATTCAGCCTCTCTGGTGTCAAGTCTGATTTTGGAAAAAAAAAAAAAAATCCAAAATCAGACAGAGTGTTGAGACCAGAGAGGCTAAGACCGCATTGACTCAGTGCGGTATTCAGCCTCTCTGGTGTCAAGTCTGATTTTGAAAAAAAAAAAAAAGAAATCCAAAATCAGACAGAGTGTTGAGACCAGAGAGGCTAAGACCGCATTGACTCAGTGCGGTATTCAGCCTCTCTGGTGTCAAGTCTGATTTTGGAAAAAAAAAAAAATCCAAAATCAGACAGAGTGTTGACACCAGAGAGGCTAAGACCGCATTGACTCAGTGCGGTATTCAGCCTCTCTGGTGTCAAGTCTGATTTTGGAAAAAAAAAAAAAAAAATCCAAAATCAGACAGAGTGTTGACACCAGAGAGGCTAAGACCGCATTGACTCAGTGCGGTATTCAGCCTCTCTGGTGTCAAGTCTGATTTTGGAAAAAAAAAAAAAAAAATCCAAAATCAGACAGAGTGTTGACACCAGAGAGGCTAAGACCGCATTGACTCAGTGCGGTATTCAGCCTCTATGGTGTCAAGTCTGATTTTGGAAAAAAAAAAAAAAAAATCCAAAATCAGACAGAGTGTTGAGACCAGAGAGGCTAAGACCGCATTGACTCAGTGCGGTATTCAGCCTCTCTGGTGTCAAGTCTGATTTTGGAAAAAAAAAAAAAAAAATCCAAAATCAGACAGAGTGTTGACACCAGAGAGGCTAAGACCGCATTGACTCAGTGCGGTATTCAGCCTCTCTGGTGTCAAGTCTGATTTTGGAAAAAAAAAAAAAAAAATCCAAAATCAGACAGAGTGTTGACACCAGAGAGGCTAAGACCGCATTGACTCAGTGCAGTATTCAGCCTCTCTGGTGTCAAGTCTGATTTTGGAAAAAAAAAAAAATCCAAAATCAGACAGAGTGTTGACACCAGAGAGGCTAAGACCGCATTGACTCAGTGCGGTATTCAGCCTCTATGGTTTCAAGTCTGATTTTGGAAAAAAAAAAAAAAAATCCAAAATCAGACAGAGTGTTGACACCAGAGAGGCTAAGACCGCATTGACTCAGTGCGGTATTCAGCCTCTCTGGTGTCAAGTCTGATTTTGGAAAAAAGAAAAAAAAAATCCAAAATCAGACAGAGTGTTGAGACCAGAGAGGCTAAGACCGCATTGACTCAGTGCGGTATTCAGCCTCTCTGGTGTCAAGTCTGATTTTGGGAAAAAAAAAAAAAAAATCCAAAATCAGACAGAGTGTTGACACCAGAGAGGCTAAGACCGCATTGACTCAGTGCGGTATTCAGCCTCTCTGGTGTCAAGTCTGATTTTGGAAAAAAAAAAAAAAATCCAAAATCAGACAGAGTGTTGAGACCAGAGAGGCTAAGACCGCATTGACTCAGTGCGGTATTCAGCCTCTCTGGTGTCAAGTCTGATTTTTGAAAAAAAAAAAAAAAAATCCAAAATCAGGCAGAGTGTTGACACCAGAGAGGCTAAGACCGCATTGACTCAGTGCGGTATTCAGCCTCTCTGGTGTCAAGTCTGATTTTGGGAAAAAAAAAAAAAAAATCCAAAATCAGACAGAGTGTTGACACCAGAGAGGCTAAGACCGCATTGACTCAGTGCGGTATTCAGCCTCTCTGGGGTCAAGTCTGATTTTGGAAAAAAAAAAAAAAATCCAAAATCAGACAGAGTGTTGAGACCAGAGAGGCTAAGACCGCATTGACTCAGTGCGGTATTCAGCCTCTCTGGTGTCAAGTCTGATTTTTGAAAAAAAAAAAAAAAATCCAAAATCCAAAATCAGGCAGAGTGTTGACACCAGAGAGGCTAAGACCGCATTGACTCAGTGCGGTATTCAGCCTCTCTGGTGTCAAGTCTGATTTTGGAAAAAAAAAAAAAAAAAATTAAAATCAGACAGAGTGTTGACACCAGAGAGGCTAAGACCGCATTGACTCAGTGCGGTATTCAGCCTCTCTGGTGTCAAGTCTGATTTTGGAAAAAAAAAAAAAAAAAATCCAAAATCAGACAGAGTGTTGACACCAGAGAGGCTAAGACCGCATTGACTCAGTGCGGTATTCAGCCTCTCTGGTGTCAAGTCTGATTTTGGAAAAAAAAAAAAAAAATCCAAAATCAGAGAGAGTGTTGAGACCAGAGAGGCTAAGACCGCATTGACTCAGAGCGGTATTCAGCCTCTCTGGTGTCAAGTCTGATTTTGGAAAAAAAAAAAAAAAAATCCAAAATCAGACAGAGTGTTGAGACCAGAGAGGCTAAGACCGCATTGACTCAGTGCAGTATTCAGCCTCTCTGGTGTCAAGTCTGATTTTGGAAAAAAAAAAAAAAATCCAAAATCAGACAGAGTGTTGAGACCAGAGAGGCTAAGACCGCATTGACTCAGTGCGGTATTCAGCCTCTCTGGTGTCAAGTCTGATTTTGAAAAAAAAAAAAGAAATCCAAAATCAGACAGAGTGTTGAGACCAGAGAGGCTAAGACCGCATTGACTCAGTGCGGTATTCAGCCTCTCTGGTGTCAAGTCTGATTTTGGAAAAAAAAAAAAAATCCAAAATCAGACAGAGTGTTGACACCAGAGAGGCTAAGACCGCATTGACTCAGTGCGGTATTCAGCCTCTCTGGTGTCAAGTCTGATTTTGGAAAAAAAAAAAAAAAAAATCCAAAATCAGACAGAGTGTTGACACCAGAGAGGCTAAGACCGCATTGACTCAGTGCGGTATTCAGCCTCTCTGGTGTCAAGTCTGATTTTGGAAAAAAAAAAAAAAAATCCAAAATCAGACAGAGTGTTGAGACCAGAGAGGCTAAGACCGCATTGACTCAGTGCAGTATTCAGCCTCTCTGGTGTCAAGTCTGATTTTGGAAAAAAAAAAAAAAAAAATTTAAAATCAGACAGAGTGTTGACACCAGAGAGGCTAAGACCGCATTGACTCAGTGCAGTATTCAGCCTCTCTGGTGTCAAGTCTGATTTTGGAAAAAAAAAAAAAAATCCAAAATCAGACAGAGTGTTGAGACCAGAGAGGCTAAGACCGCATTGACTCAGTGCGGTATTCAGCCTCTCTGGTGTCAAGTCTGATTTTGAAAAAAAAAAAAAAGAAATCCAAAATCAGACAGAGTGTTGAGACCAGAGAGGCTAAGACCGCATTGACTCAGTGCGGTATTCAGCCTCTCTGGTGTCAAGTCTGATTTTGGAAAAAAAAAAAAAAATAAAATAAAATCAGACAGAGTGTTGACACCAGAGAGGCTAAGACCGCATTGACTCAGTGCAGTATTCAGCCTCTCTGGTGTCAAGTCTGATTTTGGAAAAAAAAAAAAAAATCCAAAATCAGACAGAGTGTTGAGACCAGAGAGGCTAAGACCGCATTGACTCAGTGCGGTATTCAGCCTCTCTGGTGTCAAGTCTGATTTTGAAAAAAAAAAAAAAAAATCCAAAATCAGACAGAGTGTTGAGACCAGAGAGGCTAAGACCGCATTGACTCAGTGCGGTATTCAGCCTCTCTGGTGTCAAGTCTGATTTTGGAAAAAAAAAAAAAATCCAAAATCAGACAGAGTGTTGACACCAGAGAGGCTAAGACCGCATTGACTCAGTGCGGTATTCAGCCTCTCTGGTGTCAAGTCTGATTTTGGAAAAAAAAAAAAAAAAATCCAAAATCAGACAGAGTGTTGACACCAGAGAGGCTAAGACCGCATTGACTCAGTGCGGTATTCAGCCTCTCTGGTGTCAAGTCTGATTTTGGAAAAAAAAAAAAAAAAAATCCAAAATCAGACAGAGTGTTGAGACCAGAGAGGCTAAGACCGCATTGACTCAGTGCGGTATTCAGCCTCTCTGGTGTCAAGTCTGATTTTGGAAAAATAAAAATAAAAAAAAAAAAATCAGACAGAGTGTTGACACCAGAGAGGCTAAGACCGCATTGACTCAGTGCAGTATTCAGCCTCTCTGGTGTCAAGTCTGATTTTGGAAAAAAAAAAAAAAATCCAAAATCAGACAGAGTGTTGAGACCAGAGAGGCTAAGACCGCATTGACTCAGTGCGGTATTCAGCCTCTCTGGTGTCAAGTCTGATTTTGAAAAAAAAAAAAAAGAAATCCAAAATCAGACAGAGTGTTGAGACCAGAGAGGCTAAGACCGCATTGACTCAGTGCGGTATTCAGCCTCTCTGGTGTCAAGTCTGATTTTGGAAAAAAAAAAAAAAAAAATTAAAATCAGACAGAGTGTTGACACCAGAGAGGCTAAGACCGCATTGACTCAGTGCAGTATTCAGCCTCTCTGGTGTCAAGTCTGATTTTGGAAAAAAAAAAAAAAATCCAAAATCAGACAGAGTGTTGAGACCAGAGAGGCTAAGACCGCATTGACTCAGTGCGGTATTCAGCCTCTCTGGTGTCAAGTCTGATTTTGAAAAAAAAAAAAAAAAAATCCAAAATCAGACAGAGTGTTGAGACCAGAGAGGCTAAGACCGCATTGACTCAGTGCGGTATTCAGCCTCTCTGGTGTCAAGTCTGATTTTGGAAAAAAAAAAAAAATCCAAAATCAGACAGAGTGTTGACACCAGAGAGGCTAAGACCGCATTGACTCAGTGCGGTATTCAGCCTCTCTGGTGTCAAGTCTGATTTTTGAAAAAAAAAAAAAAAAATCCAAAATCAGGCAGAGTGTTGACACCAGAGAGGCTAAGACCGCATTGACTCAGTGCGGTATTCAGCCTCTCTGGTGTCAAGTCTGATTTTGGAAAAAAAAAAAAAAATCCAAAATCAGACAGAGTGTTGACACCAGAGAGGCTAAGACCGCATTGACTCAGTGCGGTATTCAGCCTCTCTGGTGTCAAGTCTGATTTTGGAAAAAAAAAAAAAATCCAAAATCAGACAGAGTGTTGAGACCAGAGAGGCTAAGACCGCATTGACTCAGTGCGGTATTCAGCCTCTCTGGTGTCAAGTCTGATTTTTGAAAAAAAAAAAAAAAAATCCAAAATCAGGCAGAGTGTTGACACCAGAGAGGCTAAGACCGCATTGACTCAGTGCGGTATTCAGCTTCTCTGGTGTCAAGTCTGATTTTGGAAAAAAAAAAAAAAAATCCAAAATCAGACAGAGTGTTGAGACCAGAGAGGCTAAGACCGCATTGACTCAGTGCGGTATTCAGCCTCTCTGGTGTCAAGTCTGATTTTGGAAAAAAAAAAAAAAAATCCAAAATCAGACAGAGTGTTGACACCAGAGAGGCTAAGACCGCATTGACTCAGTGCGGTATTCAGCCTCTATGGTGTCAAGTCTGATTTTGGAAAAAAAAAAAAAAAAATCCAAAATCAGACAGAGTGTTGACACCAGAGAGGCTAAGACCGCATTGACTCAGTGCGGTATTCAGCCTCTATGGTGTCAAGTCTGATTTTGGAAAAAAAAAAAAAAAAATCCAAAATCAGACAGAGTGTTGACACCAGAGAGGCTAAGACAGCATTGACTCAGTGCGGTATTCAGCCTCTCTGGTGTCAAGTCTGATTTAAAAAAAAAAAAAAAAAAATCCAAAATCAGACAGAGTGTTGAGACCAGAGAGGCTAAGACCGCATTGACTCAGTGCGGTATTCAGCCTCTCTGGTGTCAAGTCTGATTTTTGAAAAAAAAAAAAAAAAAATCCAAAATCAGACAGAGTGTTGACACCAGAGAGGCTAAGACCGCATTGACTCAGTGCGGTATTCAGCCTCTCTGGTGTCAAGTCTGATTTTGGAAAAAAAAAAAAAAAAATCCAAAATCAGACAGAGTGTTGAGACCAGAGAGGCTAAGACCGCATTGACTCAGTGCGGTATTCAGCCTCTCTGGTGTCAAGTCTGATTTTGGAAAAAAAAAAAAAAAAATCCAAAATCAGACAGAGTGTTGACACCAGAGAGGCTAAGACCGCATTGACTCAGTGCGGTATTCAGCCTCTCTGGTGTCAAGTCTGATTTTGGAAAAAAAAAAAAAAATCCAAAATCAGACAGAGTGTTGAGACCAGAGAGGCTAAGACCGCATTGACTCAGTGCGGTATTCAGCCTCTCTGGTGTCAAGTCTGATTTTGGAAAAAAAAAAAAAAATCCAAAATCAGACAGAGTGTTGACACCAGAGAGGCTAAGACCGCATTGACTCAGTGCGGTATTCAGCCTCTCTGGTGTCAAGTCTGATTTTGGAAAAAAAAAAAAAAATCCAAAATCAGACAGAGTGTTGACACCAGAGAGGCTAAGACCGCATTGACTCAGTGCGGTATTCAGCCTCTCTGGTGTCAAGTCTGATTTTGGAAAAAAGAAAAAAAAAATCCAAAATCAGACAGAGTGTTGAGACCAGAGAGGCTAAGACCGCATTGACTCAGTGCGGTATTCAGCCTCTCTGGTGTCAAGTCTGATTTTGGGAAAAAAAAAAAAAAAAATCCAAAATCAGACAGAGTGTTGACACCAGAGAGGCTAAGACCGCATTGACTCAGTGCGGTATTCAGCCTCTCTGGTGTCAAGTCTGATTTTGGAAAAAAAAAAAAAATCCAAAATCAGACAGAGTGTTGAGACCAGAGAGGCTAAGACCGCATTGACTCAGTGCGGTATTCAGCCTCTCTGGTGTCAAGTCTGATTTTGAAAAAAAAAAAAAAAAAATCCAAAATCAGGCAGAGTGTTGACACCAGAGAGGCTAAGACCGCATTGACTCAGTGCGGTATTCAGCCTCTATGGTGTCAAGTCTGATTTTGGAAAAAAAAAAAAAAAAATCCAAAATCAGACAGAGTGTTGAGACCAGAGAGGCTAAGACCGCATTGACTCAGTGCGGTATTCAGCCTCTCTGGTGTCAAGTCTGATTTTGGAAAAAAAAAAAAAAAAATCCAAAATCAGACAGAGTGTTGACACCAGAGAGGCTAAGACCGCATTGACTCAGTGCGGTATTCAGCCTCTCTGGTGTCAAGTCTGATTTTGGAAAAAAAAAAAAAAAAATCCAAAATCAGACAGAGTGTTGAGACCAGAGAGGCTAAGACCGCATTGACTCAGTGCGGTATTCAGCCTCTCTGGTGTCAAGTCTGATTTTGGAAAAAAAAAAAAAAAAATCCAAAATCAGACAGAGTGTTGACACCAGAGAGGCTAAGACCGCATTGACTCAGTGCAGTATTCAGCCTCTCTGGTGTCAAGTCTGATTTTGGAAAAAAAAAAAAAATCCAAAATCAGACAGAGTGTTGACACCAGAGAGGCTAAGACCGCATTGACTCAGTGCGGTATTGAGCCTCTATGGTTTCAAGTCTGATTTTGGAAAAAAAAAAAAAAAATCCAAAATCAGACAGAGTGTTGACACCAGAGAGGCTAAGACCGCATTGACTCAGTGCGGTATTCAGCCTCTCTGGTGTCAAGTCTGATTTTGGAAAAAAGAAAAAAAAAATCCAAAATCAGACAGAGTGTTGAGACCAGAGAGGCTAAGACCGCATTGACTCAGTGCGGTATTCAGCCTCTCTGGTGTCAAGTCTGATTTTGGGAAAAAAAAAAAAAAAATCCAAAATCAGACAGAGTGTTGACACCAGAGAGGCTAAGACCGCATTGACTCAGTGCGGTATTCAGCCTCTCTGGTGTCAAGTCTGATTTTGGAAAAAAAAAAAAAAATCCAAAATCAGACAGAGTGTTGAGACCAGAGAGGCTAAGACCGCATTGACTCAGTGCGGTATTCAGCCTCTCTGGTGTCAAGTCTGATTTTGGAAAAAAAAAAAAAAAAATCCAAAATCAGACAGAGTGTTGACACCAGAGAGGCTAAGACCGCATTGACTCAGTGCAGTATTCAGCCTCTCTGGTGTCAAGTCTGATTTTGGAAAAAAAAAAAAAATCCAAAATCAGACAGAGTGTTGACACCAGAGAGGCTAAGACCGCATTGACTCAGTGCGGTATTGAGCCTCTATGGTTTCAAGTCTGATTTTGGAAAAAAAAAAAAAAAAATCCAAAATCAGACAGAGTGTTGACACCAGAGAGGCTAAGACCGCATTGACTCAGTGCGGTATTCAGCCTCTCTGGTGTCAAGTCTGATTTTGGAAAAAAGAAAAAAAAAAATCCAAAATCAGACAGAGTGTTGAGACCAGAGAGGCTAAGACCGCATTGACTCAGTGCGGTATTCAGCCTCTCTGGTGTCAAGTCTGATTTTGGGAAAAAAAAAAAAAAAATCCAAAATCAGACAGAGTGTTGACACCAGAGAGGCTAAGACCGCATTGACTCAGTGCGGTATTCAGCCTCTCTGGTGTCAAGTCTGATTTTGGAAAAAAAAAAAAAAATCCAAAATCAGACAGAGTGTTGAGACCAGAGAGGCTAAGACCGCATTGACTCAGTGCGGTATTCAGCCTCTCTGGTGTCAAGTCTGATTTTGAAAAAAAAAAAAAAAAATCCAAAATCAGGCAGAGTGTTGACACCAGAGAGGCTAAGACCGCATTGACTCAGTGCGGTATTCAGCCTCTCTGGTGTCAAGTCTGATTTTGGGAAAAAAAAAAAAAAAATCCAAAATCAGACAGAGTGTTGACACCAGAGAGGCTAAGACCGCATTGACTCAGTGCGGTATTCAGCCTCTCTGGTGTCAAGTCTGATTTTTGAAAAAAAAAAAAAAAAATCCAAAATCCAAAATCAGGCAGAGTGTTGACACCAGAGAGGCTAAGACCGCATTGACTCAGTGCGGTATTCAGCCTCTCTGGTGTCAAGTCTGATTTTGGAAAAAAAAAAAAAAAAAAATTAAAATCAGACAGAGTGTTGACACCAGAGAGGCTAAGACCGCATTGACTCAGTGCGGTATTCAGCCTCTCTGGTGTCAAGTCTGATTTTGAAAAAAAAAAAAAAAAAATCCAAAATCAGACAGAGTGTTGACACCAGAGAGGCTAAGACCGCATTGACTCAGTGCGGTATTCAGCCTCTCTGGTGTCAAGTCTGATTTTGGAAAAAAAAAAAAAAATCCAAAATCAGAGAGAGTGTTGAGACCAGAGAGGCTAAGACCGCATTGACTCAGAGCGGTATTCAGCCTCTCTGGTGTCAAGTCTGATTTTGGAAAAAAAAAAAAAGAAATCCAAAATCAGACAGAGTGTTGAGACCAGAGAGGCTAAGACCGCATTGACTCAGTGCAGTATTCAGCCTCTCTGGTGTCAAGTCTGATTTTGGAAAAAAAAAAAAAATCCAAAATCAGACAGAGTGTTGAGACCAGAGAGGCTAAGACCGCATTGACTCAGTGCGGTATTCAGCCTCTCTGGTGTCAAGTCTGATTTTGAAAAAAAAAAAAAAAGAAATCCAAAATCAGACAGAGTGTTGAGACCAGAGAGGCTAAGACCGCATTGACTCAGTGCGGTATTCAGCCTCTCTGGTGTCAAGTCTGATTTTGGAAAAAAAAAAAAAAAATCCAAAATCAGACAGAGTGTTGACACCAGAGAGGCTAAGACCGCATTGACTCAGTGCGGTATTCAGCCTCTCTGGTGTCAAGTCTGATTTTGGAAAAAAAAAAAAAAAAAATCCAAAATCAGACAGAGTGTTGACACCAGAGAGGCTAAGACCGCATTGACTCAGTGCGGTATTCAGCCTCTCTGGTGTCAAGTCTGATTTTGGAAAAAAAAAAAAAAAAATCCAAAATCAGACAGAGTGTTGAGACCAGAGAGGCTAAGACCGCATTGACTCAGTGCGGTATTCAGCCTCTCTGGTGTCAAGTCTGATTTTGGAAAAAAAAAAAAAAAAATTTTAAAATCAGACAGGAGTGTTGACACCAGAGAGGCTAAGACCGCATTGACTCAGTGCAGTATTCAGCCTCTCTGGTGTCAAGTCTGATTTTGGAAAAAAAAAAAAAAATCCAAAATCAGACAGAGTGTTGAGACCAGAGAGGCTAAGACCGCATTGACTCAGTGCGGTATTCATCCTCTCTGGTGTCAAGTCTGATTTTGAAAAAAAAAAAAAAGAAATCCAAAATCAGACAGAGTGTTGAGACCAGAGAGGCTAAGACCGCATTGACTCAGTGCGGTATTCAGCCTCTCTGGTGTCAAGTCTGATTTTGGAAAAAAAAAAAAAAAAAAATTAAAATCAGACAGAGTGTTGACACCAGAGAGGCTAAGACCGCATTGACTCAGTGCAGTATTCAGCCTCTCTGGTGTCAAGTCTGATTTTGGAAAAAAAAAAAAAAATCCAAAATCAGACAGAGTGTTGAGACCAGAGAGGCTAAGACCGCATTGACTCAGTGCGGTATTCAGCCTCTCTGGTGTCAAGTCTGATTTTGAAAAAAAAAAAAAAAAATCCAAAATCAGACAGAGTGTTGAGACCAGAGAGGCTAAGACCGCATTGACTCAGTGCGGTATTCAGCCTCTCTGGTGTCAAGTCTGATTTTGGAAAAAAAAAAAAAAATCCAAAATCAGACAGAGTGTTGACACCAGAGAGGCTAAGACCGCATTGACTCAGTGCGGTATCAGCCTCTCTGGTGTCAAGTCTGATTTTGGAAAAAAAAAAAAAAAATCCAAAATCAGACAGAGTGTTGACACCAGAGAGGCTAAGACCGCATTGACTCAGTGCGGTATTCAGCCTCTCTGGTGTCAAGTCTGATTTTGAAAAAAAAAAAAAAAAAATCCAAAATCAGACAGAGTGTTTGAGACCAGAGAGGCTAAGACCGCATTGACTCAGTGCGGTATTCAGCCTCTCTGGTGTCAAGTCTGATTTTGGAAAAAAAAAAAAAAAAAAATTTAAAATCAGACAGAGTGTTGACACCAGAGAGGCTAAGACCGCATTGACTCAGTGCAGTATTCAGCCTCTCTGGTGTCAAGTCTGATTTGGAAAAAAAAAAAAAAAATCCAAAATCAGACAGAGTGTTGAGACCAGAGAGGCTAAGACCGCATTGACTCAGTGCGGTATTCAGCCTCTCTGGTGTCAAGTCTGATTTTGAAAAAAAAAAAAAAGAAATCCAAAATCAGACAGAGTGTTGAGACCAGAGAGGCTAAGACCGCATTGACTCAGTGCGGTATTCAGCCTCTCTGGTGTCAAGTCTGATTTTGGAAAAAAAAAAAAAAAATTTAAAATCAGACAGAGTGTTGACACCAGAGAGGCTAAGACCGCATTGACTCAGTGCAGTATTCAGCCTCTCTGGTGTCAAGTCTGATTTTGGAAAAAAAAAAAAAAAAATCCAAAATCAGACAGAGTGTTGAGACCAGAGAGGCTAAGACCGCATTGACTCAGTGCGGTATTCAGCCTCTCTGGTGTCAAGTCTGATTTTGAAAAAAAAAAAAAAAAAAATCCAAAATCAGACAGAGTGTTGAGACCAGAGAGGCTAAGACCGCATTGACTCAGTGCGGTATTCAGCCTCTCTGGTGTCAAGTCTGATTTTGGAAAAAAAAAAAAAAATCCAAAATCAGACAGAGTGTTGAGACCAGAGAGGCTAAGACCGCATTGACTCAGTGCGGTATTCAGCCTCTCTGGTGTCAAGTCTGATTTTGGAAAAAAAAAAAAAAAAATCCAAAATCAGACAGAGTGTTGAGACCAGAGAGGCTAAGACCGCATTGACTCAGTGCGGTATTCAGCCTCTCTGGTGTCAAGTCTGATTTTGGAAAAAAAAAAAAAAATCCAAAATCAGACAGAGTGTTGACACCATGAGAGGCTAAGACCGCATTGACTCAGTGCGG